>NW_027637595.1:0-21170 GCF_951216825.1 Electrona antarctica
TTCTTTGACTACTCATTGGGTGTTTGGAAGGAGTCCCCCCCCCCCCCCCCTCCAGCTCTCTGTTCAGTAACAGAGGGAGTCCCCCCCCCCCCCTCCAGCTCTCTGTTACAGTAACAGGAGGGAGTCCCCCCCCCCCCCCTCCAGCTCTCTGTTCAGTAACAGAGGGAGTCCCCCCCCCCCCCCCCCTCCAGCTCTCTGTTCAGTAACAGAGGGAGTCCCCCCCCCCCCTCCAGCTCTCTGTTCAGTAACAGAGGGGAGTCCCCCCCCCCCCCCCTCCAGCTCTCTGTTCAGTAACAGAGGGAGTCCCCCCCCCCCCCCCTCCAGCTCTCTGTTCAGTAACAGAGGGAGCCCCCCCCCCCCCTCCAGCTCTCTGTTCAGTAACAGAGGGAGTCCCCCCCCCCCCCCCCTCCAGCTCTCTGTTCAGTAACAGAGGGAGGGAGTCCCCCCCCCCCTCCAGCTCTCTGTTCAGTAACAGAGGGAGTCCCCCCCCCCCTCCAGCTCTCTGTTCAGTAACAGAGGGAGTCCCCCCCCCCCTCCAGCTCTCTGTTCAGTAACAGAGGGAGTCCCCCCCCCCCCCTCCAGCTCTCTGTTCAGTAACAGAGGGAGTCCCCCCCCCCCCCCTCCAGCTCTCTGTTCAGTAACAGAGGGAGTCCCCCCCCCCCCCCCCCTCCAGCTCTCTGTTCAGTAACAGAGGGAGTCCCCCCCCCCCCCCTCCAGCTCTCTGTTCAGTAACAGAGGGAGTCCCCCCCCCCCCCCCCTCCAGCTCTCTGTTCAGTAACAGAGGGAGTCCCCCCCCCCCCCCCCCTCCAGCTCTCTGTTCAGTAACAGAGGGAATCCCATGCCTGTCTCTCTGTTCAGTAACAGAGGGAGTCCCCCCCCCCCCCCCCCTCCAGCTCTCTGTTCAGTAACAGAGGGAATCCCATGCATGTCTCTCTGTTCAGTAACAGAGGGAGTCCCCCCCCCCCTCCAGCTCTCTGTTCAGTAACAGAGGGAGTCCCCCCCCCCTCCAGCTCTCTGTTCAGTAACAGAGGGAGTCCCCCCCCCCTCCAGCTCTCTGTTCAGTAACAGAGGGAGTCCCCCCCCCTCCAGCTCTCTGTTCAGTAACAGAGGGAGTCCCCCCCCCCCCTCCAGCTCTCTGTTCAGTAACAGAGGGAGTCCCCCCCCCCCTCCAGCTCTCTGTTCAGTAACAGAGGGAGTCCCCCCCCCCCTCCAGCTCTCTGTTCAGTAACAGAGGGAGTCCCCCCCCCCCTCCAGCTCTCTGTTCAGTAACAGAGGGAGTCCCCCCCCCCCCTCCAGCTCTCTGTTCAGTAACAGAGGGAGTCCCCCCCCCCCCTCCAGTTCTCTGTTCAGTAACAGAGGGAGTCCCCCCCCCCTCCAGCTCTCTGTTCAGTAACAGAGGGAGTCCCAAGCATGTCTCTCTGTTCAGTAACAGAGGGAGTCCCCCCCCCCCCTCCAGCTCTCTGTTCAGTAACAGAGGGAGTCCCCCCCCCCCTCCAGCTCTCTGTTCAGTAACAGAGGGAGTCCCCCCCCCCCCCCCTCCAGCTCTCTGTTCAGTAACAGAGGGAGTCCCCCCCCCCCCCTCCAGCTCTCTGTTCAGTAACAGAGGGAGTCCCCCCCCCCCCTCCAGCTCTCTGTTCAGTAACAGAGGGAGTCCCCCCCCCCCCCTCCAGCTCTCTGTTCAGTAACAGAGGGAGTCCCCCCCCCCCCTCCAGCTCTCTGTTCAGTAACAGAGGGAGTCCCATGCCTGTCTCTCTGTTCAGTAACAGAGGGAGTCCCCCCCCCCCTCCAGCTCTCTGTTCAGTAACAGAGGGAGTCCCCCCCCCCCCTCCAGCTCTCTGTTCAGTAACAGAGGGAGTCCCCCCCCCTCCAGCTCTCTGTTCAGTAACAGAGGGAGTCCGTCCGTCCCCCCTCCAGCTCTCTGTTCAGTAACAGAGGGAGTCCCCCCCCCCCCTCCAGCTCTCTGTTCAGTAACAGAGGGAGTCCCCCCCCCCCTCCAGCTCTCTGTTCAGTAACAGAGGGAGTCCCCCCCCCCTCCAGCTCTCTGTTCAGTAACAGAGGGAGTCCCCCCCCCCTCCAGCTCTCTGTTCAGTAACAGAGGGAGTCCCCCCCCCCTCCAGCTCTCTGTTCAGTAACAGAGGGAGTCCCCCCCCCCCCTCCAGCTCTCTGTTCAGTAACAGAGGGAGTCCCCCCCCCCCTCCAGTTCTCTGTTCAGTAACAGAGGGAGTCCCCCCCCCCCTCCAGCTCTCTGTTCAGTAACAGAGGGAGCATGTCTCTCTGTTCAGTAACAGAGGGAGTCCCCCCCCCCCCCTCCAGCTCTCTGTTCAGTAACAGAGGGAGTCCCCCCCCCCCTCCAGCTCTCTGTTCAGTAACAGAGGGAGTCCCCCCCCCCCCCCTCCAGCTCTCTGTTCAGTAACAGAGGGAGTCCCCCCCCCCCCCTCCAGCTCTCTGTTCAGTAACAGAGGGAGTCCCCCCCCCCCCCCCTCCAGCTCTCTGTTCAGTAACAGAGGGAGTCCCCCCCCCCCCCCTCCAGCTCTCTGTTCAGTAACAGAGGGAGTCCCCCCCCCCCCCCTCCAGCTCTCTGTTCAGTAACAGAGGGAGTCCCCCCCCCCCCCCCTCCAGCTCTCTGTTCAGTAACAGAGGGAGTCCCATGCCTGTCTCTCTGTTCAGTAACAGAGGGAGTCCCCCCCCCCTCCAGCTCTCTGTTCAGTAACAGAGGGAGTCCCCCCCCCCCTCCAGCTCTCTGTTCAGTAACAGAGGGAGTCCCCCCCCCCCTCCAGCTCTCTGTTCAGTAACAGAGGGAGTCCCCCCCCCCCTCCAGCTCTCTGTTCAGTAACAGAGGGAGCCCCCCCCCCCCTCCAGCTCTCTGTTCAGTAACAGAGGGAGTCCCCCCCCCCCCTCCAGCTCTCTGTTCAGTAGCAGAGGGAGTCCCATGCCTGTCCCTCTGTTCAGTAACAGAGGGAGTCCCCCCCCCCTCCAGCTCTCTGTTCAGTAACAGAGGGAGTCCCATGCCTGTCTCTCTGTTCAGTAACAGAGGGAGTCCCCCCCCCCCCTCCAGCTCTCTGTTCAGTAACAGAGGGAGTCCCATGCCTGTCTCTCTGTTCAGTAACAGAGGGAGTCCCCCCCCCCCCTCCAGCTCTCTGTTCAGTAACAGAGGGAGTCCCATGCCTGTCTCTCTGTTCAGTAACAGAGGGAGTCCCCCCCCCCCCCTCCAGCTCTCTGTTCAGTAACAGAGGGAGTCCCATGCCTGTCTCTCTGTTCAGTAACAGAGGGAGTCCCATGCATGTCTCTCTGTTCAGTAACAGAGGGAGTCCCCCCCCCCCCTCCAGCTCTCTGTTCAGTAACAGAGGGAGTCCCATGCCTGTCTCTCTGTTCAGTAACAGAGGGAGTCCCCCCCCCCCCTCCAGCTCTCTGTTCAGTAACAGAGGGAGTCCCCCCCCCCCCTCCAGCTCTCTGTTCAGTAACAGAGGGAGTCCCATGCATGTCTCTCTGTTCAGTAACAGAGGGAGTCCCCCCCCCCCCTCCAGCTCTCTGTTCAGTAACAGAGGGAGTCCCATGCCTGTCTCTCTGTTCAGTAACAGAGGGAGTCCCATGCCTGTCTCTCTGTTCAGTAACAGAGGGAGTCCCATGCCTGTCTCTCTGTTCAGTAACAGAGGGAGTCCCATGCCTGTCTCAGGAATGACATTCCAACATGCAAAGACCCTACTAGAGAAAACACCAAAGAACACCACGGTAGCACATTGCATCCTGTCGGTTGGGATAAACAACAAGGGCCACGCTACCGCTTCAGCACAGAAGTCGATGAGATCGAGCATCGTAGCAGCACAGAACGCCTTTCCAGCCGCAAGTATCCATGTCCCTTTAATCAATTTCTCAAATGACCTCCCAGCAAAGGATAGGCATAACTTAAGAGATTTAAATCGCGTTATTGCAAAACAAAATTTCCTCCCGAAATTGGATGAACGGGATTTTAAAGTGGTTCATGATAACATACATTGGAAAACAGAGACAGGCAAAGCAATGCTTGAAAATTGGCTCCTTAGTTTAAACTAATTGACCCCATAAACCAAGAAAGGAGGGGGGGGAAGTCAAACATAATTAATCTGTCCCATTACTTCCAGCCGGATCAACATCAGACCGAACTGCTGGAAAAGGGACTTTCATTTGTCCCGACCCTAGACATCTACAAACAACAAACCAACAGATTAAAGAAGGACCTCTCCCAGTATCACCGCAGACTGAAACTAGCTACACACTTTAGAATGGACCAGGGGAGGGAAATACCACCCTTCCAGCCAGGATCAAACTGGGAACCTGCAGACGCTGTGCTCCCACAGAGCCTGAAACAACTGATCCAGGACGACACAAACACGGTAAGACACATACCAGGACACCTTAAGGAGAAAGATAACCTCACAACAGAACAAGCTAAAGCACTGAGGGAACTAGCCAACAACCAACAGATTGTAATCAAGCCAGCAGATAAAGGCTCCTGTATAGTAATAATGGACAGACACCAATACCTGTTTGAAGGGGAGAGACAGCTCAGCAATCAGGATCATTATAGGCAATTAGACAGACCAATTTACAAACAAACTGCTGTAAAGGCCAAAGCCATCATAAAAAGACTGAGGGAAAAGAAGCACATAAACGCCAAACAACAACAATATTTGCTCGGACAGGACACTCCACGAGCGAGGATATTTTATCTTTTGCCAAAAATCCACAAGAGCCCGGATTCATGGACAATACCATACGAAATACCGCCGGGGAGACCAATTGTGTCTGACTGTGGCAGTGAGACCTATCAGACAGCAGAGTATATTGAACACTTCCTGAACCCACTGTCAATAAGACACCCCAGTTTTATAAAAGACACTTACGATTTTGTAGGCAAAATCAAAGCAATAGTAGTACCAAAAGAAGCCTTTCTGTTTTCGATAGATATAGACAGCCTCTACACAAACATTGAGACGACAGCAGGGCTACAAGCAGTCAAGGAAGTTTTCAGTAAATACCCAGACACAAATCGACCAGAGGAGGAATTACTCCAATTGTTAGACTTAAATCTAACCAGGAATGATTTTTCCTTCAATAACAAGTTATATCTACAAACCAAAGGGACGGCCATGGGAAAGAGGTTTGCACCATCTTATGCAAACATTTACATGAGCATATGGGAACAGACAGCCCTAGAAAAATGCAGACTAAAACCAACACATTACTATAGATTTCTGGATGATATCTTTGGAATATGGGAACATAGCAAAGAAGAATTCCAGGCATTTATTGATGTGTTAAATAGCCATCATAGATCCATAACGATAAAATATGTGACACACACGGAAAGTATTGACTTTCTTGATGTCACAATCTTCAAGGGCCCAAACTTCAACACAAACGGGAAATTAGACTTAAAAGTATTCTTTAAGGAAACAGACACTCACGCCTTACTACACAAAACGTCATTCCACCCACCACACTCGTACACAGGTATAGTCAAATCACAACTGCTGCGATTCCATAGGATTTGCACGCAAGGAAGTGATTTCAAAATAGCCTGTAAAACGCTATTTAATGCTCTCAGACTACGAGGTTACACCAGGACATTCCTACGGAAAGCTCACAATACCTTCTTAGAGGTAAGAGTACGGGATCAAGGCCCAAAAATAGCCCTAGTAACCAGTTATTCAACACAGAGCAGACTAGCCAACAACAGATTAAAAAGGAATTTTGAGAACCGAACAGATGATCTTCTAAAGGAATATAAAATAATATCAGCCTACAGAAAAAACAAAAATCTTAAAGACTATCTGGTACAGAGCAAGCTAAAAGGAATCAACACACCAGCACGCCAGAGACCAGAATACTTCAAACCCAAACAAATAGTTAAAAATAGAACTACAAAACGTGTGCTGGAGATTAAACAACAGATAACAGCCAGCACCAGCAACTGTATTTATTTAATCACATGTGAAAAATGTGGCTTACAATATGTCGGAGAAACGAGTAAAACAATAGCTGCAAGGCTGAGACAACACAGGTACAATATTAACAATGCAAAAAAGACAACTACAAGGATTGTCCAACATTTCATGGCACATGGCATTGCAGATCTAAAAGTGTCTGGACTCCAACACAATCCCAACTGGACAGTAGGACAAAGACGTTTTAATGAAAGACAGTGGATCAAGAACCTCAACACGGATTTTCCTGGAGGTTTAAACATGCCAAAAAATTAGACAAGTTGTTTTGATTTTGTACCAAAACTCCACAGACACATAGACAAAGCCAACACTCAATGGAAATCAGACTTTGAATAGGGGACACATTAGCACATTCCAAATCAACCTGGGACAAGAAACAAAGAGGTGTCACTGACACCAAATGGGCCATTAGACACCCAGGGAACAAAAGAGAAACACATGTAAATTTTTCTTTTTTGAAATGGAGCCATGGGGTGAATTAACCCCAATAAGGCTAAATAAACCAAAAATCCTACAACAATAGGGTCAATTTAAACTCAGGGATAAACTGGATAAAATCTAAGAGTGATTGGATTAGACTTCCTTCAAGTACATGGCGAATGCACTCATTCCTTGCAATGTACTTACATACACTTACATATGTTGCGACCTTCGGTCGCAACATATGTAAGTACATTGCACTGAAGTCCCCAGGTCCCCCCCTCCAGCTCTCTGTTCAGTAACAGAGGGAGTCCCCCCCCCCCCTCCAGCTCTCTGTTCAGTAACAGAGGGAGTCCCCCCCCCCCCCTCCAGCTCTCTGTTCAGTAACAGAGGGAGTCCCATGCCTGTCTCTCTGTTCAGTAACAGAGGGAGTCCCCCCCCCCCCTCCAGCTCTCTGTTCAGTAACAGAGGGAGTCCCCCCCCCCTCCAGCTCTCTGTTCAGTAACAGAGGGAGTCCCCCCCCCCCCTCCAGCTCTCTGTTCAGTAACAGAGGGAGTCCCCCCCCCCCTCCAGCTCTCTGTTCAGTAACAGAGGGAGTCCCATGCCTGTCCCTCTGTTCAGTAACAGAGGGAGTCCCATGCATGTCTCTCCAGCTCTCCAAAATGACAGTGATGATGATAAACTGAAGCAACATGGAGGCTTAAAGCTGTGCCGTGCTTTTGGAGATTGGCCCAAGTTACCAGAGACAAAGAGAACGCACCGATATATCTAGTTGTTTGTGCAGGAAACAAAAGTGCCGTTTTGCCAAACTGACTGTGAAAGAATTACAGGGTGAACTTCTGCCCTGTTACACAAACGTACAGATACACTAGGGATGGACAAACGTACAGATACACTAGGGATGGACAAACGTACAGATACACTAGGGATGGACAAACGTACAGATACACTAGGGATGGACAAACGTACAGATACACTAGGGATGGACAAACGTACAGATACACTAGGGATGGACAAACGTACAGATACACTAGGGATGGACAAACGTACAGATACACTAGGGATGGACAAACGTACAGATACACTAGGGATGGACAAACGTACAGATACACTAGGGATGGACAATGTGACTTTATATCACCATCTATCTATCTATAAATGCAAGTCTCTGTATGTCTGTAATCCACGTAACTCGAGAACCGTTTGGCCCAACGACTTCAAATCCGACACACGCGTTCCACACCCCCACAGGGAGGGCAGTGCCCGGTGTCGAGTTGTTCCACACCCCCACAGGGAGGGCAGTGCCCGGTGTCGAGTCGTTCCACACCCCCACAGGGAGGGCAGTGCCCGGTGTCGAGTCGTTCCACACCCCCACAGGGAGGGCAGTGCCCGGTGTCGAGTTGTTCCACACCCCCACAGGGAGGGCAGTGCCCGGTGTCGAGTTGTTCCACACCCCCACAGGGAGGGCAGTGCCCGGTGTCGAGTTGTTCCACACCCCCACAGGGAGGGCAGTGCCCGGTGTCGAGTCGTTCCACACCCCCACAGGGAGGGCAGTGCCCGGTGTCGAGTTGTTCCACACCCCCACAGGGAGGGCAGTGCCCGGTGTCGAGTTGTTCCACACCCCCACAGGGAGGGCAGTGCCCGGTGTCGAGTTGTTCCACACCCCCACAGGGAGGGCAGTGCCCGGTGTCGAGTTGTTCCACACCCCCACAGGGAGGGCAGTGCCTGGTGTCGAGTCTGTCGGATACACCGTTGTCCAGAACCAGCACAAAGGCCTCTACCCGGGATCTGGACCTGATATGACCCATATATCTCCATATATGGAGCTGGCCTGTTCTGAAGTCACAACACTTCATATTTGGGTATGCCTGACACATAACTCCATAAATAGGGATAATGGGAATAAACACATACAGAAACCTCCATATATGGGTATAAAAGGGACACAGACAGATGGGTGCAACGGGTACTCTGACACGGGTACAACGGGTATTGCATAGCCAGGTGGGGCATGGATCTCCAACTTCTCGGTGCTCTACAGCCGGACACTGCATTATTTTTCACTGCCCTCACAGTTCTCTGACAAGGTACATAATATACCTTTTACAGGTCTAACAGTTAATCAAACTAATTGATTTGATTGAATCAATTTAAAAAAGATTACAGCTTTTAATCAAATCGATAGTCAAGCTACAAGCTCACCAATGTGATGTTCTGAATGTCAGTTTGGACACATGCTGAGTTCATCAGACCAGGAAGATGGAAGATACAAGGTGTGTGTGTGTGTGTGTGTGTGTGTGTGTGTGTGTGTGTGTGTGTGTGTGTGTGTGTGTGTGTGTGTGTGTGTGTGTGTGTGTGTGTGTGTGTGTGCGCGCGCGCGTGCATGCGTGCATGCGTGCATGTTCGTGCGTGTGCGTATGTACGTGCGCGCTGCTTATAGGTTCTTACCTGCACTCACATGCGCTGTGCTCTGAGAAGCTCATGAAAATATCATTTTGTTGCCTCTGAGGTTTTATTCTTTTAATCTGTAAAAAAACAAACACAAAAGAAAGGACATGAATTAATGATTCAGTCAAATTCACCACGTTGCAAATATGTAGGCCTATGTATATGTAAATGCAAATATCTAATTTCATGACCAGCGTGGAAACCCTGACTATACAAACACTAATTCATGACCAGCGTGGAAACCCTGACTATACAAACACTAATTCATGACCAGCGTGGAAACCCTGACTATACAAACACTAATTCATGACCAGCGTGGAAACCCTGACTATACAAACACTAATTCATGACCAGCGTGGAAACCCTGACTATACAAACACTAATTCCAGATTAGAAGACCTAATTAGGGACTTATTAACGAGCCTCGTTAGGTAACACCAAACTAAAGGCGATCACTAGAGGTCCACAGAGGTCCACAGAGGTCCACAGAGGTCCACAGAGGTCCACAGAGGTCCACAGCGAGGCCGGACAAACAAACAAGCAACACAAAGACTGTTTTCACACCGAGACACTTAGGTCAGAGAGGTGGCAGGTAGCACGCGACCACCAGGACATAGACAGGTAGGTCAGAGAGGTGGTAGGTAGCACGCGACCACCAGGACATAGACAGGTAGGTCAAAGAGGTGGCAGGTAGCACGCGACCACCAGGACATAGACAGGTAGGTCAAAGAGGTGGCAGGTAGCACGCGACCACCAGGACATAGACAGGTAGGTCAGAGAGGTGGCAGGTAGCACGCGACCACCAGGACATAGACAGGTAGGTCAGAGAGGTGGCAGGTAGCACGCGACCACCAGGACATAGACAGGTAGGTCAGAGAGGTGGCAGGTAGCACGCGACCACCAGGACATAGACAGGTAGGTCAGAGAGGTGGCAGGTAGCACGCGACCACCAGGACATAGACAGGTAGGTCAGAGAGGTGGCAGGTAGCACGCGACCACCAGGACATAGACAGGTAGGTCAGAGAGGTGGCAGGTAGCACGCGACCACCAGGACATAGACAGGTAGGTCAGAGAGGTGGCAGGTAGCACGCGACCACCAGGACATAGACAGGTAGGTCAGAGAGGTGGCAGGTAGCACGCGACCACCAGGACATAGACAGGTAGGTCAGAGAGGTGGTGTAGGTCAGAGAGGTGGCAGGTAGCACGCGACCACCAGGACATAGACAGGTAGGTCAGAGAGGTGGTAGGTAGCACGCGACCACCAGGACATAGACAGGTAGGTCAAAGAGGTGGTGTAGGTCAGAGAGGTGGCAGGTAGCACGCGACCACCAGGACATAGACAGGTAGGTCAGAGAGGTGGCAGGTAGCACGCGACCACCAGGACATAGACAGGTAGGTCAGAGAGGTGGTAGGTAGCACGCGACCACCAGGACATAGACAGGTAGGTCAGAGAGGTGGCAGGTAGCACGCGACAACCAGGACATAGACAGGTAGGTCAGAGAGGTGGTAGGTAGCACGCGACCACCAGGACATAGACAGGTAGGTCAGAGAGGTGGTAGGTAGCACGCGACAACCAGGACATAGACAGGTAGGTCAGAGAGGTGGCAGGTAGCACGCGACCACCAGGACATAGACAGGTAGGTCAGAGAGGTGGTAGGTAGCACGCGACAACCAGGACATAGACAGGTAGGTCAGAGAGGTGGTGTAGGTCAGAGAGGTGGCAGGTAGCACGCGACCACCAGGACATAGACAGGTAGGTCAGAGAGGTGGTAGGTAGCACGCGACCACCAGGACATAGACAGGTAGGTCAGAGAGGTGGTGTAGGTCAGAGAGGTGGTAGGTAGCACGCGACCACCAGGACATAGACAGGTAGGTCAGAGAGGTGGTGTAGGTCAGAGAGGTGGTAGGTAGCACGCGACCACCAGGACATAGACAGGTAGGTCAGAGAGGTGGTAGGTAGCACGCGACCACCAGGACATAGACAGGTAGGTCAGAGAGGTGGCAGGTAGCACGCGACCACCAGGACATAGACAGGTAGGTCAGAGAGGTGGCAGGTAGCACGCGACCACCAGGACATAGACACTATAGGTCAGAGAGGTGGCAGGTAGCACGCGACCACCAGGACATAGACAGGTAGGTCAGAGAGGTGGCAGGTAGCACGCGACCACCAGGACATAGACAGGTAGGTCAGAGAGGTGGCAGGTAGCACGCGACCACCAGGACATAGACAGGTAGGTCAGAGAGGTGGCAGGTAGCACGCGACCACCAGGACATAGACAGGTAGGTCAGAGAGGTGGTAGGTAGCACGCGACCACCAGGACATAGACAGGTAGGTCAGAGAGGTGGTAGGTAGCACGCGACCACCAGGACATAGACAGGTAGGTCAGAGAGGTGGTAGGTAGCACGCGACCACCAGGACATAGACAGGTAGGTCAGAGAGGTGGTAGATAGCACGCGACCACCAGGACATAGACACTATAGGTCAGAGAGGTGGTAGGTAGCACGCGACCACCAGGACATAGACAGGTAGGTCAGAGAGGTGGTAGGTAGCACGGTCATCAGGAAATAGCACAACACCAAGCATTAGGTTGGGTCATTAGATTAGTTTTTCTGCGGTGACTCCGGAGGAAAATCTGTGGGATTCTGCGGAGTGTTTTTTTTTTTCTTTTAAGGTTTTAGACAGTTATCCAGGACTATAATCAATGTGTTTATAGCAAAAATAACTCTAAATATGCTAAATAAACCTTAAAGTACCAAAACAAAGTAATTAAGATCTACCGTAAATCCTCATTTATAATCCGGGGCTTTTATTTGTCTCAACCGATTCTGATACCAGGCTTTTATTGGAAGGAGGCAGCTATAAGAAGGAGGCCTATATTTCTACTTTTCAAACTGATCATAATGAATAAATCACATTTTGGGTCTGTTAGACAGTTAGCACCCTGTAAAATGTACTGGACTCATTTATTGAAACCAAGTCCTCATAAAATATTAAAAAGTGCAGTTGCAGGTGCTCACTGGTCATTTTTTTTACATGGTATTTGCCATAGGCAAATACCATAATAAAATCAACATACATTTTAAACTATGATTCCCTGCTTTCATATGACATGAAAAGAAATCCAATGGCAGTCCCTCAGTCAAATCTGGTCACAGTACTATTTACTATCCTATTTATTATTATTCAAATAGGCTATGGTATGGTATGTATCTAGGCCTACAGTTAGGCTAAGTTCAGATGCAAATACTAATAACAAAATGTAAAATAAAAAATGTATGGTAGGCCATTTCCTATAATATCAAAGCAGCTAATATGAACAGTGCAACACTGCAGTGATCCAACTATTGCAACTTCAACGGGGGAGAGAGAGTCGCGTTAGAGAGTTGCGTTAGAGAGAGAGAGAGAGAGAGGGAGAGAGAGAGAGAAGAGGGGGGTCGCGTTAGCAACAGGCTAAGCTCACAGCATATCGGTACGTTCGTTCTATACCCTTTAATAGAACAAACATACGGGTACATTCGTTGCATGAAGCATAGATCTGCGAGCTCGCAGCACGTCATGTCACAAACAGAAACAGTACTCTCCCTCCGCAGTTAGACTGCTGCTCTCGTTGTCCGTGGCCATGAAGTGCTTAGTGGCGTTCTCTCCCGAAGTTTGTTTGTTGCGTTGTGCACGAGCGCGAGCACCGGCATTTGGACACTAGTGACAGCCAGCCATGCAGCCAGGGCAGCGAAGGTAACAGATACGGCACTTGAAAAAAAAGACTTCCGACAGCTTTTGAAGTTTTGATATAAAGCTATATTAAATATTTTCGTCCAGAGCATCCAACATATTAGTCAGCAGTAGAGAATGAGGGGAGGAGGGGCGGGATGCATCCACTGGTTAATATTATGCTGGCCTGGGTAAAGTAAACTACAACATGAACGGGTTAAATTTCCGCTGAAAATCTGCGGGGTTTTCATCGGAACACCGCGGCCGCGCATTCCGTTCGGGCCTGGTCATTAGAGCATTAGGTTGGGTCATTAGAGCATTAGGTTGGGTCATTAGAGCTGTGTATGTGTTCAACAACACAGCCATGCAAAACCACTGAGGGGAGTGGAATTGTTGAGCTGAAGAGCTTGGCCAACAATGGCCTCCGACCCTCCGTACCTCCTCCGTACCTCTTGTAGCTGGCGGTGGGCTATAGGGGTAGGGAGGGGGTAGGGGGTAGTGGGTAAGGGGGTCCGTATACCTCCATGGTGATATTGTAGCTGGCGGTGCTATAGGGGTAGGGAGGGGGTAGGGGGTAGTGGGTAAGGGGGTCCGTATACCTCCATGGTGATATTGTAGCTGGCGGTGGGCGTGCACTGCAGCATCTCGTCGTTGCAGCATCCGGCGCAGCGCGTCAGAACCACACAGGACGGGATGTAGATGTGCTCCACCTCCTCAGGATACTCCCCCAGGATCTCCACCAGCAGCTCCCTGGGCCGGCACAGGGACCGGTTATACACCTCCATGAAGGGGATCACTGTGGGAGAGAGACTATACATCACTATGGGAGAGAGAGAGAGAGAGGACCGGATATACACCTCCATGAAGGGGATCACTGTGGGAGAGAGACTATACATCACTATGGGAGAGAGAGAGAGAGAGGACCGGTTATACACCTCCATGAAGGGGATCACTGTGGGAGAGAGACTATACATCACTATGGGAGAGAGAGAGAGAGAGAGGACCGGTTATACACCTCCATGAAGGGGATCACTGTGGGAGAGAGACTATACATCACTATGGGAGAGAGAGAGAGGACCGGTTATACACCTCCATGAAGGGGATCACTGTGGGAGAGAGACTATACATCACTATGGGAGAGAGAGAGAGAGAGAGGACCGGTTATACACCTCCATGAAGGGGATCACTGTGGGAGAGAGACTATACATCACTATGGGAGAGAGAGAGAGAGAGAGAGAGAGAGAGAGAGAGAGAGAGAGAGAGAGAGAGAGACTATTAAATGAACACTTAGTGTGGTTCTCAATCAGTGGTCCTTAGTTAGGGCCGGTTCCAGTCTATAAACAATTAGAGAATGTAGACGAATTGTGATTTTGATCAACGTTTGCCTGTTATCTCTCCTAACGGTACCAACGTTAATCATGGAATCGTATCCAGCAATAACAAAACATTTTAAATCTCATCAATATGGTGGTCCTCTGTGGCCTACATCTCATCAATATGGTGGTCCTCTGTGGCCTACATCTCATCAATATGGTGGTCCTCTGTGGCCTAAATCTCATCAATATGGTGGTCCTCTGTGGCCTACATCTCATCAATATGGTGGTCCTCCTCTGTGGCCTACATCTCATCAACATGGTGGTCCTCTGTGGCCTACATCTCATCAATATGGTGGTCCTCTGTGGCCTACATCTCATCAATATGGTGGTCCTCTGTGGCCTACATCTCATCAATATGGTGGTCCTCTGTGGCCTACATCTCATCAACATGGTGGTCCTCTGTGGCCTACATCTCATCAATATGGTGGTCCTCTGTGGCCTACATCTCATCAATATGGTGGTCCTCTGTGGCCTAAATCTCATCAATATGGTGGTCCTCTGTGGCCTACATCTCATCAATATGGTGGTCCTCTGTGGCCTACATCTCATCAATATGGTGGTCCTCTGTGGCCTACATCTCATCAATATGGTGGTCCTATGTGGCCTACATCTCATCAATATGGTGGTCCTCTGTGGCCTACATCTCATCAATATGGTGGTCCTCTGTGGCCTACATCTCATCAATATGGTGGTCCTCTGTGGCCTAAATCTCATCAATATGGTGGTCCTCTGTGGCCTAAATTTCATCAATATGGTGGTCCTCTGTGGCCTACATCTCATCAATATGGTGGTCCTCTGTGGCCTACATCTCATCAATATGGTGGTCCTCTGTGGCCTACATCTCATCAATATGGTGGTCCTCTGTGGCCTACATCTCATCAATATGGTGGTCCTCTGTGGCCTAAATCTCATCAATATGGTGGTCCTCTGTGGCCTAAATCTCATCAATATGGTGGTCCTCTGTGGCCTACATCTCATCAATATGGTGGTCCTCTGTGGCCTACATCTCATCAATATGGTGGTCCTCTGTGGCCTACATCTCATCAATATGGTGGTCCTCTGTGGCCTACATCTCATCATTATGGTGGTCCTCTGTGGCCTACATCTCATCAACATGGTTGTCCTCTGTGGCCTACATCTCATCAATATGGTGGTCCTCCTATGTGGCCTACATCTCATCAATATGGTGGTCCTCTGTGGCCTACATCTCATCAATATGGTGGTCCTCCTCTGTGGCCTACATCTCATCAATATGGTGGTCCTCTGTGGCCTACATCTCATCAATATGGTGGTCCTCTGTGGCCTACATCTCATCAATATGGTGGTCCTCTGTGGTCTACATCTCATCAATATGGTGGTCCTCTGTGGCCTACATCTCAACAATATGGTGGTCCTCTGTGGCCTACATCTCATCAATATGGTGGTCCTCTGTGGTCTACATCTCATCAATATGGTGGTCCTCTGTGGCCTACATCTCATCAATATGGTGGTCCTCTGTGGCCTACATCTCATCAATATGGTGGTCCTCCTCTGTGGCCTACATCTCATCAATATGGTGGTCCTCTGTGGCCTACATCTCATCAATATGGTGGTCCTCTGTGGCCTACATCTCATCAATATGGTGGTCCTCTGTGGCCTACATCTCATCAATATGGTGGTCCTCTGTGGCCTACATCTCATCAATATGGTGGTCCTCTGTGGCCTACATCTCATCAATATGGTGGTCCTCTGTGGCCTACATCTCATCAATATGGTGGTCCTCTGTGGCCTACATCTCATCAATATGGTGGTCCTCTGTGGCCTACATCTCATCAATATGGTGGTCCTCTGTGGCCTACATCTCATCATTATGGTGGTCCTCTGTGGCCTACATCTCATCAACATGGTGGTCCTCTGTGGCCTACATCTCATCAATATGGTGGTCCTCCTCTGTGGCCTACATCTCATCAATATGGTGGTCCTCTGTGGCCTACATCTCATCAATATGGTGGTCCTCCTCTGTGGCCTACATCTCATCAATATGGTGGTCCTCTGTGGCCTACATCTCATCAATATGGTGGTCCTCTGTGGCCTACATCTCATCAATATGGTGGTCCTCTGTTGTCTACATCTCATCAATATGGTGGTCCTCTGTGGCCTACATCTCAACAATATGGTGGTCCTCTGTGGCCTACATCTCATCAATATGGTGGTCCTCTGTGGTCTACATCTCATCAATATGGTGGTCCTCTGTGGCCTACATCTCATCAATATGGTGGTCCTCTGTGGCCTACATCTCATCAATATGGTGGTCCTCCTCTGTGGCCTACATCTCATCAATATGGTGGTCCTCTGTGGCCTACATCTCATCAATATGGTGGTCCTCTGTGGCCTACATCTCATCAATATGGTGGTCCTCTGTGGCCTACATCTCATCAATATGGTGGTCCTCTGTGGCCTACATCTCATCAATATGGTGGTCCTCTGTGGCCTACATCTCATCAATATGGTGGTCCTCTGTGGCCTACATCTCATCAATATGGTGGTCCTCCTCTGTGGCCTACATCTCATCAATATGGTGGTCCTCTGTGGCCTACATCTCATCAATATGGTGGTCCTCTGTGGCCTACATCTCATCAATATGGTGGTCCTCTGTGGCCTACATCTCATCAATATGGTGGTCCTCTGTGGCCTACATCTCATCAATATGGTGGTCCTCTGTGGCCTACATCTCATCAATATGGTGGTCCTCTGTGGCCTACATCTCATCAATATGGTGGTCCTCTGTGGCCTACATCTCATCAATATGGTGGTCCTCTGTGGCCTACATCTCATCATTATGGTGGTCCTCTGTGGCCTACATCTCATCAATATGGTGGTCCTCTGTGGCCTACATCTCATCAATATGGTGGTCCTCTGTGGCCTAAATCTCATCAATATGGTGGTCCTCCTCTGTGGCCTACATCTCATCATTATGGTGGTCCTCTGTGGCCTACATCTCATCAATATGGTGGTCCTCTGTGGCCTACATCTCATCAATATGGTGGTCCTCTGTGGTCTACATCTCATCAATATGGTGGTCCTCCTCTGTGGCCTACATCTCATCAATATGGTGGTCCTCCTCTGTGGCCTAAATCTCATCAATATGGTGGTCCTCTGTGGCCTACATCTCATCAATATGGTGGTCCTCTGTGGCCTACATCTCATCAATATGGTGGTCCTCTGTGGCCTACATCTCATCAATATGGTGGTCCTCTGTGGCCTACATCTCATCAATATGGTGGTCCTCTGTGGCCTAAATCTCATCAATATGGTGGTCCTCTGTGGCCTACATCTCATCATTATGGTGGTCCTCTGTGGCCTACATCTCATCAATATGGTGGTCCTCTGTGGCCTACATCTCATCAATATGGTGGTCCTCTGGCCTAAATCTCATCAATATGGTGGTCCTCTGTGGCCTACATCTCATCAATATGGTGGTCCTCCTCTGTGGCCTACATCTCATCAATATGGTGGTCCTCCTCTGTGGCCTAAATCTCATCAATATGGTGGTCCTCTGTGGCCTACATCTCATCAATATGGTGGTCCTCTGTGGCCTACATCTCATCAATATGGTGGTCCTCTGTGGCCTACATCTCATCAATATGGTGGTCCTCTGTGGCCTAAATCTCATCAATATGGTGGTCCTCCTCTGTGGTCTACATTTCATCAATATGGTGGTCCTCTGTGGCCTACATCTCATCAATATGGTGGTCCTCTGTGGCCTACATCTCATCAATATGGTGGTCCTCTGTGGCCTACATCTCATCAACATGGTGGTCCTCTGTGGCCTACATCTCATCAATATGGTGGTCCTCTGTGGCCTACATCTCATCAATATGGTGGTCCTCTGTGGCCTACATCTCATCAATATGGTGGTCCTCTGTGGCCTACATCTCATCAATATGGTGGTCCTCTGTGGCCTAAATCTCATCAATATGGTGGTCCTCTGTGGCCTAAATATCATCAATATGGTGGTCCTCTGGCCTAAATCTCATCAATATGGTGGTCCTCTGTGGCCTACATCTCATCAATATGGTGGTCCTCCTCTGTGGCCTACATCTCATCAATATGGTGGTCCTCCTCTGTGGCCTAAATCTCATCAATATGGTGGTCCTCTGTGGCCTACATCTCATCAATATGGTGGTCCTCTGTGGCCTACATCTCATCAATATGGTGGTCCTCTGTGGCCTAAATCTCATCAATATGGTGGTCCTCTGTGGCCTAAATCTCATCAATATGGTGGTCCTCCTCTGTGGTCTACATCTCATCAATATGGTGGTCCTCTGTGGCCTACATCTCATCAATATGGTGGTCCTCTGTGGCCTACATCTCATCAATATGGTGGTCCTCTGTGGCCTACATCTCATCAATATGGTGGTCCTCTGTGGCCTACATCTCATCATTATGGTGGTCCTCTGTGGCCTACATCTCATCAATATGGTGGTCCTCTGTGGCCTACATCTCATCAATATGGTGGTCCTCTGTGGCCTACATCTCATCAATATGGTGGTCCTCTGTGGCCTACATCTCATCATTATGGTGGTCCTCTGTGGCCTACATCTCATCAATATGGTGGTCCTCTGTGGCCTACATCTCATCAATATGGTGGTCCTCTGTGGCCTACATCTCATCAATATGGTGGTCCTCTGTGGCCTACATCTCATCAATATGGTGGTCCTCTGTGGCCTACATCTCATCAATATGGTGGTCCTCTGTGGCCTACATCTCATCAACATGGTGGTCCTCTGTGGCCTACATCTCATCAATATGGTGGTCCTCTGTGGCCTACATCTCATCAATATGGTGGTCCTCTGTGGCCTACATCTGATCAATATGGTGGTCCTCTGTGGCCTACATCTCATCAATATGGTGGTCCTCTGTGGCCTAAATCTCATCAATATGGTGGTCCTCTGTGGCCTAAATCTCATCAATATGGTGGTCCTCTGGCCTAAATCTCATCAATATGGTGGTCCTCTGTGGCCTACATCTCATCAATATGGTGGTCCTCCTCTGTGGCCTACATCTCATCAATATGGTGGTCCTCCTCTGTGGCCTAAATCTCATCAATATGGTGGTCCTCTGTGGCCTACATCTCATCAATATGGTGGTCCTCTGTGGCCTACATCTCATCAATATGGTGGTCCTCTGTGGCCTAAATCTCATCAATATGGTGGTCCTCTGTGGCCTAAATCTCATCAATATGGTGGTCCTCCTCTGTGGTCTACATCTCATCAATATGGTGGTCCTCTGTGGCCTACATCTCATCAATATGGTGGTCCTCTGTGGCCTACATCTCATCAATATGGTGGTCCTCTGTGGCCTACATCTCATCAATATGGTGGTCCTCTGTGGCCTACATCTCATCAATATGGTGGTCCTCTGTGGCCTACATCTCATCAATATGGTGGTCCTCTGTGGCCTACATCTCATCATTATGGTGGTCCTCTGTGGCCTACATCTCATCAATATGGTGGTCCTCTGTGGCCTACATCTCATCAATATGGTGGTCCTCTGTGGCCTACATCTCATCAATATGGTGGTCCTCTGTGGCCTACATCTCATCATTATGGTGGTCCTCTGTGGCCTACATCTCATCAATATGGTGGTCCTCTGTGGCCTACATCTCATCAATATGGTGGTCCTCTGTGGCCTACATCTCATCAATATGGTGGTCCTCTGTGGCCTACATCTCATCAATATGGTGGTCCTCTGTGGCCTACATCTCATCAATATGGTGGTCCTCTGTGGCCTACATCTCATCAACATGGTGGTCCTCTGTGGCCTACATCTCATCAATATGGTGGTCCTCTGTGGCCTACATCTCATCAATATGGTGGTCCTCTGTGGCCTACATCTCATCAATATGGTGGTCCTCTGTGGCCTACATCTCATCAATATGGTGGTCCTCTGTGGCCTAAATCTCATCAATATGGTGGTCCTCTGTGGCCTAAATCTCATCAATATGGTGGTCCTCTGGCCTAAATCTCATCAATATGGTGGTCCTCTGTGGCCTACATCTCATCAATATGGTGGTCCTCCTCTGTGGCCTACATCTCATCAATATGGTGGTCCTCCTCTGTGGCCTAAATCTCATCAATATGGTGGTCCTCTGTGGCCTACATCTCATCAATATGGTGGTCCTCTGTGGCCTACATCTCATCAATATGGTGGTCCTCTGTGGCCTAAATCTCATCAATATGGTGGTCCTCTGTGGCCTAAATCTCATCAATATGGTGGTCCTCCTCTGTGGTCTACATCTCATCAATATGGTGGTCCTCTGTGGCCTACATCTCATCAATATGGTGGTCCTCTGTGGCCTACATCTCATCAATATGGTGGTCCTCTGTGGCCTACATCTCATCAATATGGTGGTCCTCTGTGGCCTACATCTCATCATTATGGTGGTCCTCTGTGGCCTACATCTCATCAATATGGTGGTCCTCTGTGGCCTACATCTCATCAATATGGTGGTCCTCTGTGGCCTACATCTCATCAACATGGTGGTCCTCTGTGGCCTACATCTCATCAATATGGTGGTCCTCTGTGGCCTACATCTCATCAACATGGTGGTCCTCTGTGGCCTACATCTCATCAATATGGTGGTCCTCTGTGGCCTACATCTCATCAATATGGTGGTCCTCTGTGGCCTACATCTCATCAATATGGTGGTCCTCTGTGGCCTACATCTCATCAATATGGTGGTCCTCTGTGGCCTACATCTCATCAATATGGTGGTCCTCTGTGGCCTACATCTCATCAATATGGTGGTCCTCTGTGGCCTACATCTCATCATTATGGTGGTCCTCTGTGGCCTACATCTCATCAATATGGTGGTCCTCTGTGGCCTACATCTCATCAATATGGTGGTCCTCTGTGGCCTACATCTCATCAATATGGTGGTCCTCTGTGGCCTACATCTCATCAATATGGTGGTCCTCTGTGGCCTACATCTCATCAACATGGTGGTCCTCTGTGGCCTACATCTCATCAACATGGTGGTCCTCTGTGGCCTACATCTCATCAACATGGTGGTCCTCTGTGGCCTACATCTCATCAATATGGTGGTCCTCTGTGGCCTACATCTCATCAATATGGTGGTCCTCTGTGTCCTACATCTCATCAATATGGTGGTCCTCTGTGGCCTACATCTCATCAATATGGTGGTCCTCTGTGGCCTACATCTCATCAATATGGTGGTCCTCTGTGGCCTAC
>NW_027637594.1:0-38103 GCF_951216825.1 Electrona antarctica
CTCATGGCTACATAAACAGGAGATAGGATCCTGTCCTATATGGGCCTCATGGCTACATAAACAGGAGATAGGATCCTGTCCTATATGGGCCTCATGGCTACATAAACAGGAGATAGGATCCTGTCCCTATGGGCCTCATGGCTACAGAAACAGGAGATAGGATCCTGTCCTATGGGCCTCATGGCTACATAAACAGGAGATAGGATCCTGTCCTATATGGGCCTCATGGCTACAGAAACAGGAGATAGGATCCTGTCCTATATGGGCCTCATGGCTACATAAACAGGAGATAGGATCCTGTCCTATGGGCCTCATGGCTACAGAAACAGGAGATAGGATCCTGTCCTATGGGCCTCATGGCTACATAAACAGGAGATAGGATCCTGTCCTATGGGCCTCATGGCTACAGAAACAGGAGATAGGATCCTGTCCTATGGGCCTCATGGCTACATAAACAGGAGATAGGATCCTGTCCTATATGGGCCTCATGGCTACAGAAACAGGAGATAGGATCCTGTCCTATGGGCCTCATGGCTACAGAAACAGGAGATAGGATCCTGTCCTATGGGCCTCATGGCTACAGAAACAGGAGATAGGATCCTGTCCTATGGGCCTCATGGCTACAGAAACAGGAGATAGGATCCTGTCCTATATGGGCCTCATGGCTACAGAAACAGGAGATAGGATCCTGTCCTATGCAGTGATGTAAATAGGTTTTCAATGTAATGAGTCCCGGGATGCAGGGGTGGTCTTTTAGATGAGTCCCAGGGACATTTGATGAGTCCCACTTCAGCGACGTTTAAGAGTCATATTTTGCCATTTTTACAAATTGCAGCATTTAACTCCCATTTCATCTTATATGGTTATAATGTGGTTATATTCATGTAGAAAACGAAGAAGAAATTATTATTATAACTAAAGCTAGCAAAATAAATTATAATACAAAAAAACCTCTACATTCATACTACATACATATTTCATATGATTTTGGCTATATGAAATCTATAATAATTCTGCCAGTTTTAACTGTTAATAAATCTTTGTTGTTTTCATGACACATTACACAATACATACAAAATAAAAATGAATGCTACAAAACTAACCTGGAGATTAAGTAGAAGCAGTCATGGAGGAGGTAGGCTGTGCACAGCAGCACACATCATCATTAGCAGATGATGATGTTAGATTTAGAAAATAGGGTTGCTAATATTTTTTGTTGCCCTGCAGTTGGCTTTGGCACTTCTTTTTTTGGGGGGTGGGTGGGGGCATGTTAATGTGTGGTGGCACCGGTCCACAACGCACAACATACAACAGTGTCGGCGTTTGTTACAGTACACAATCAATCGGGTCTACTCTGTTTGTCATGCTCAAAAATGTTCGCCTGTCTTTCTGTCGGAGGCAGCGCCGTGTAGATGAGAGAGTTGCGACAACCGCGTTCACTGTTTATTCACGGAGCTTCATGAGTCACTGAACGGTATGTTGTCGTCACTCTCTCTCTCTAAACGGCTCTGGTCTCCAGGCTGCGCTCCGCTCAGCGCTCGACTCTGAGCAAGATGGCGGCGCCCGTCAGACTGTGTTGTTGTTAACTTACAAACTAGTGGTTCTACAACGAGTCCTACGTGGATTTTATCGTTTATAACGTACGATGAGGTCGCATGCGGCCATGCAAAATGATCGTGTCCGTAGATTATTTGTTTTACCGCATTTTTTTTCGCGATTTTTATTTCTCACGTGGATTATTATTACTGTACACCGAGTACAGTAGTGCATCCCGTGGACGCACGCATGTTTTTGAAGTGCGGCCCAAAACTATAAAGTGCGTTTTGGGACGCAAAACGCACCCTATTTACATCACTGCCTATGGGCCTCAGGCTCCTCTCCCCCTCCTCTCCTCTCTCTCCCCTCCCCTCCCCTCCCCTCCCCTCCCCTCCTTTCCCCCCTCTCCTCTCCTCTCCTCTCCTCTCCTCCCTCCCCTCCCCTCCCCTCTCCCCTCCCCTCTCCTCTCCTCTCCTCTCCCCTCCCCTCCCCTCCCAATCCCCTCATCATTATATTCTCATCTGTCATCTCTTCGCGTCTCTAATCGACACCATTACTCTCCTCCTCTGTCGTCGGAATGCGGGTTGACTTTCTCGCCTCTCTCGACCTTTCCGCGCCGCTTATGCGGTGGATTGACGTGCGCGGAGAATCAATCCATCAGCGACGTGTGAGATCGATAAGGATTATATGAGGTCCGTTATGTTGGGACTTCGAGGAATCGCGGCTGTAAAAATTAATCATTATACTTCATTACTGCATGGGGAGAGGAATGTATTGCTCATATATAATGTGTAGAGTGTGATTTGACACGCGGGAGTGTGATTTAATTAAACTCTGCTCACTGTGTGTGTGTGTGTGCGTGTGCGTGTGCGTGTGCGCGTGTGCGTGTGCGTGTGTGTGTGCGTGTGCGTGTGTGTGTTTGTTATATTTATTAACTGAATAGACACATGCATGACACGATTAATATCTATATCCACTGTCTATCTCTACGTTAATATTACCCCTCAATGCATTCAACATGTGAGGTCCTCCATATTATGTGGATTACATGACATTCGCTGCATTTATTACATTATTAGATATTCAAGCTCCTAGATTGTAGATCGATCTGCTGTTTATGAATAGCCAACATCATCATCATCATCATCATCATCCCCCTTTTTTCCCCTCACTGTATATATTTATTTTCCCTTTTTACCTCCTTTTTGATGAATTCTTTTGTGATGAATTCCTGTTCTGTCTATAGAAGTGTCTATTTGTACGTCTCTAAATGTTTTGATGATTTGAACATGGTGGACCCTGTTGGAAACAAGTGTAATGCTTAATTGGGTCGTCCACTCACAGTTAACAGCCTTTGTATTGAGTTTGTGCTTGAAATGTACTGTAATTCTGCAAACTGTTAATAAATTCTTCAATCAATCAATCAATCAATCATACTATAATTCTGACAATGTCTGAATGAATGTGTGTCTGTCTGTGTGTCACTGTGACTGCCGTAGCTCCTCACTGCCTGCACCAATCACTCCCACTTTTCACACAGTCATTGACCATAATAATATGGAGGTCTTAACGAAGCCCTTTTTCCAATTTCACAAATTATAAATTAATAATGAATTTATTATGCGAAAACGCACCCAGGGCGCAGTACCCCCCGCGGCCACAGGGCGCAGTACCCCCCGCGACCACAGGGCGCAGTACCCCCCGCGGCCACAGGGTGCAGTACCCCCCGCTTCCACAAGGCGGCAAGTATTTCACAACGGGTAAGGGCTAGTATTTACAATTTACAATTTAGGCATTTAGCAGACGGTGGCGTATAGGGGTCCATTTGGTTCAAGGACCACTGGTGGTCCCCGTACCACTGGTGGTCCCCGTACCACTGGTTGAAAACCACTGTTCTGTCTACAAGGGTCCTGAGGTCCACTGACCGGTCCACTTCTTAACACAATCCAAGACAAGAACCCACGACCCGCCTCTGACAGGACGAGTACACTCATTTAATCCAGTAATTAAAAATGATATATATTTATTTTTCTTAAAGGATCACTTCACCACTTGTCAACCTATCTTCATATAATACGTCCTCACTAATAATCATGATAAAATGGCACAATCTTTTTGACTCAGTCTGTGTCTCATAGGAGGGCTGTGGGCAGTTCAGAAACCCGTCCACCAGTGACATCATCGATTGGGAATCCAAGCTAATAGAAACTGCAGGGAGTCCTGAAAAGTTCCAATGCGATAATGGAAGCCATCGTTCTCACGATAATAAAAATCTAAAAAATGTTGTAAAAAAAAATCTTGTTTAGAAAAAATCTGCCTAACGATTATGTCTCCTGGAATTTTATCATGATTATTAGTGAGGACCAATTATACGGAGATAGGTTGAAAAGTGATAAAGTGGTCCTTTAACTTACATGTTAGACGTGCACGCACACACACTTATTTGTCCTTGTTCTGCTCCAAATGAGACCTTCTGGGATCTATAATTAGGACCTTATTTAAACCTGAAAACCAGCTAAGCTAACGCTGGTGCTATCATGGCTTAGTTTTTATTTAGTTTTTATGTCGTTTTTGTCAGTGAAAAAAGGTAGTCGGCGGACATTTTTCGTCATAGTTTTAAGTCGCCGAAAACAACACTGCTTTACTGCAGAGAAACGGCATCGGCGTTAATGTGCTCTTCTTCTCCGAGGGGAGGGGAGGGGGAGGGGAGGGGGAGAGTCGGGCAGACAGAGACAGACAGAGAGAGACGGAGAGGGAGAGAGCGAGAGAGGGAATTGGACGCAGCAGGCCGCCCGACACAATGTTTAGTCATATAGTACTCTTGGACAGTGTTCTTGAGTTTGAAAACAGGCCTGTTGGATCTCCTCAGCCGCAGCTGAGTGGTGCCGCTCGCGTACGCCGAGGGGGCTAGTCGCCACGACTGTCGGCTGTGCTCTCTGCCGAGACGGTGTGGCTGTGCCGTGCGCCCCGCCGTGTGTGCGCATGTGTGTGTGTGTGCGTGCGTGACTGTGAGGTGATGAGTGGTTGGAGAGACTTCCATCAGAGGATCTCCGGGGCCATCCTCCCATCCTATATATACACAGAAAATGAAACCATCTCGGAGGCGAGGTAACTCAATTTAACTCCTGGCCGCCTTCCTTTATTCTCTCTCTCGGCGCTACGAGCACAAATGCTCTCCCAGCTGATTGTGTGGAAGGTAACGGAGCATATCCAGAGAGAGAGAGAGAGAGAGAGAGGGAGAGAGAGAGAGAGAGAGAGAGAGAGAGAGAGAGAGTGTCACCTGCAGTATGGAGGAGAAGCCCTTCTCGCTCGCTCGCTCGCTCTTCCCCAAATTGCTTTGGATTACAGACACCCTGTAGGAGTTTAGCCCATTCAAGAACGGGAACCCCTTTTGGTGTTTTAAGCATTAATATGTTAGCTGTACTGTAATAGCTATTGCAAAATAGCAGATCTACAAGCTCAACGATCTTGTATATCTGCTATTTTGGAGAAAAAGAAACCTTGGAAATGTGGCGCAAATATATGAATGCCTATATTCTTTCACAGCGAACGTTGTAAAAGTCAAATCTTTACTTCTGATTTTGTAGAAGACATGTTGTAGAATCTGGCCTATCAGTCCTAAATGTGTTAACCCATTTAGACCTGAGGACGCATCTGTGTCATATTATAGCTTTAACCCCATTTTGGGCGGGAACCCCTTTTGCTGTTTTAACTAAGCATTATGTTATACTTTAGCTATTGAAAAATAGCAGATCTACAAGCTCATAGCGCGCCACTCGGTGGCGCGCTATGAGCTTGTAGATCTGCTATTTTTGAAAAATCGTAAAAATGCGGCACAAATCTTTGAATATATATTCTTTCAAAGCGAACGTTTTTTTTTATTTCTACGTCAGTCCTAAATGTGTTAAACAGAGAAGCAAGAAAAGGTCCAGGGGTTCTTCCTTTATTTCTCCCTTCGGTGTTTTCCAATCAATGCAATAGACCAGCCTTTAATCTGGGATCTATGGAGTGCTGAGGCTAGCAGAGTGGAGAGTTAGTTGCTCTTCTGGAATGATCCTTGTATCTTAGAGGTGCCCCGATCGACCGGCCACCGATCAGTGATCGGACGATTTTCAATACGACTGTAGGCCTATAGGGCGACTGTGGCTCAGGAGGTAGAACAGGTCGTCCAATGATCCATGGGTCGGCGGTTCGAATCCCGGCTCCTCCTGTCTACATGTCGAAGTGTCCTTGGGCAAGACACTGAACCCCAAATTGCTCCCGATGTGCTGGTTGGTACCTTGCATGGCTTCTGCCGCAATCGGTGTATGAATGTGTGTGTGAATGGGTGAATGTAATGCACAATCTATGTAAAGGTGTATGAATGTGTGTGTGAATGGGTGAATGTAATGCACAATCTATGTAAAGCGCCTTGGATAAAGGCGCTATATAAATGCACCATTTACCATTTACCAATACAAATGCCTTGATTTGTGATCGGTACATTAACCGAACTGCAGAAACCAATCTTTTTTTTTACCCGTATTCTCCATCCATCCATCCATCCATCCATCCATCGATCAATCTATCCATATAACCGCTTATCGGTAATCTGGTCACGGGGGCAACAGCTCCACCAGAGTGTTCCAGACTTCCATCTCCAGAGCAGGGGGGTCCCGAGACCTTCCAAGGCCAGTGAGTCGATGTGTTTCCCCCAACTGCGCCTTGGTCTGCCTTCCAGTGGGACGTGCCTCGAGGACCCATAAGTCTTTGCATTGTGTGTGCGCATAACTTCCTCTTCCTCTTGCTGTGTTGCCAGTTTTGCAAGAGAAACAAGTGGCCCGGGTCTGAAAACAAGCACAACTGAAAATCTGCAAGCTCACGGTGACACATTGTGAGGTTGTACATGTGTTATTCAAAACGATATTGAGAATAAATTGAAATATTTTGAATATTTTTTAAACATTTTAACAAAGTTTTTTTTTCTGATAGATGTCCGTGGACAATTGTGGGGAACATAATGGACATTAGGAAGCAAGCCCAAATAAGCAACTACTGTACACTTTAGAAACAAACAAACAAAACACTACCAGCAACTACCAATCATTTATTTGCAAGTGACTTTACAGAAAAAAAACAAGCCAACGGTTGCTTATAATAAGCAGACATGGCAAAGGAAGTGAAGCCAATTAGCCCTTCACTAAGTCCCTCCCCAACCCATCCTTGTCCAATTGGCACGTTAGCAGCAAAGAAAGCTTGACCTGCATAGCAACCATTGCTAAACTATTTGGATTGGCATTGGACAATCGATTTTTGGGGTGGGATTCGACAGATCCGGCTTGAACACATGACTATAGAGATAGTGTGTAACGATTTGCGGGATTTTTGGACAGAATCTGGAGGAGTAATATGAAAAAGAAAAAAGGTTTTTCAAAAGTCGGCCTCCTGGTGGCGCTATAACAGGCCGTTCTGAAAAATTTGGGGCAGAGGTTCGTCGTTGGCATCCAGGGAGTGTGTGTGCAAAATGTGGCATCGACCGGGTTTAGCTGTACACAGACGGACGGACAGACACACACACACACACACACACACACACACACACACACACACACACACACACACACACACACACACACACACACACACACACACACACACACACACACACACACACACACACACACACGGACACGGACACACACACGGACGGAAACACACGGACGGACACACACAGACTGCAGAGTGCAAAACAGACTCTCTCCCCATGCCTTCGGCCTGGTGGAGACGACAACAGATCTAAAAGCTTTGCGTCACATTTTTTCCTCACCTGGCAAAAATGTGGAGATGAGAGGTTTCTGTGGCGACAGCAACCATAATATAAAACACAAATGAATAAATAAAAAACCTATTAACCCATTCAGGCCTGACGTCGATATTTTTTTTAAAAAAGGTCTTCCTGACAGTTTTCTGAAATACCTATGTTTTTGTATCAGTGGTGCTCAATATTTCATGTCAAGGACCCCAAGAAATATTATGTAATTGGCCACCGACCCCCCATCTGAAAATATGTTGTTCCAGAAGCAAAGATTTGAGTTAAAAACGTTATATAATATATTCAAAGATTTGCACCACATTTTCACGACTTTAAAACAATTGCAGACCTACAAGCTCGTAGCGCGCCACTCGGTGACTCGCTACGAGCTTGTAGATCTGCTATTTTTCAATAGCTTAAAGTATAACGTAACGCTTACCAAGAGGGGTTCTCGCCCGAAATGGGTTAAAAGCTTGAAGATTGAAAAAAGCCAATCGATAGACTAATTGCTGAGAGAATAATCAATAGTCGTGCATGCCATGTTGGGCCCTCGTTCTCCACGGTTCAGGGAAAGGTTTGACATTAATCCGTTCTGGGCGGGAACCCCTTTTGGTGTTTAAGCATTATGTTCTACTTTAGCTATTGAAAAATAGCAGATCTACAAGCTCATAGCGCGCCACCGAGTGGCGCGCTACGAGCTTGTAGGTCTGCTATTTTTGAAAAATCGAAGAACGACTCACATAGAAACATAGCTTTTTCAGAAAACTGTCAGGATGTAGAAGACATTTTTAGAATCTGATCTCAGGTCAAAAATGGGTTAATCCGTTCTGGGCGGGAACCCCTTTTGGTGTTTAAGCATTATGTTCTACTTTAGCTATTGAAAAATAGCAGATCTACAAGCTCGTAGCGCGCCACCGAGTGGCGCGCTTTGAGCTTGTAGGTCTGCTATTTTTGAAAAATCGTGAAAATGCGGCACAAATCTTTGAATATATATATTCTTTCAGAGAGAACGTTTTGAACTCAAATCTTTGCTTCTGGGGAGGTTCCTGGAACAACATATTTTCAGATGGTCGGTGGCCAATTACATATAATCTTTGTGGGTCCTTGACATGAAATATTGAGCACCACTGATACAGAAACATGAAATATTGAGCACCACTGATACAGAAACATGGGTATTTCAGAAAACTGTCAGAATTTAGAAGAGTCTTTTTTCATTTCGACGCCAGGCCTAAATGGGTTAATCCGTTCAGACCTGAGGACGCATCTGTGTCGTTATTTTATACTTCAGCTGTTGAAAAATAGCAGATCTACAAGCTCATGGTGTGTCACCGAGGGCCACGCTGCAAGCTTGTAGATCTGCTATTTTTGAAAAAATCTTGAAGACGTGTGCAAAATATTTGAATATTTTCTTTAACTATATCTTTAACTCGAAAGGGGGGTCCCTGGAACAACATGTTTTCAGAGGGGGGGGGGGGGGGGGTGTCCGCGGCCAAATATAGATTTTCCTTGACGTGAAATAGTTTGAAGCCCACTGAGCAAAATGTCAGGATGTAGACGACATTTAGTAGAATCTGGTGTCGGGTCTCAATGCGTTAATCTCCAACGTTTGGACAATTAGAGAGATTAGCTGCAGCTTGAGATGCAGGCGTATAGCTTCTCTCATTAGGACCGGCACTCTTATTATGAATTCCTCTAATTGTTCTCCAATTATAAAACCACAGTGTTGACCTTTCCACAGTCATGCTTCAAGACTCCGAGTCTATATGCGTCCGGGAAAAAGAGAGTGCAATTTAATGTGCTGCTTAATAACGCTAGATCTGCTGCGCGGTTATTAAATACAATGGGCTCGGGTATAATGATTACAAATGCTGTTGCAGTGTGAAAGCTTCTCGGTGTATTGCACGCGGTGACTCATCTTAACCGTGCATGAACCCTGCTTACCCGCCAGTCCCGCACACGGGTCAGACATACAAGGGGTTTGAGGCCACGCATCCCCTCCCATATAGTCAATTGACTTGCCTCTAGTTCTGGGTGCCTGACTGACGCAGTGACCTGCCAGCCTCATCCTTCTCTCTCTGACTTTGTCTGTGACCCGTTTCTGATGTGATCCGTCCATGTGACACCTAGTGCCATTCGTATAGCATTCTTGTGTATAGACTCCATCCAGGGCTCTTTCCTGTTGTACTGTGCGGGTCCATGTCTCAGCCCCATACAGCAGTACTGACTCCACTGTGAGGGTCCATGTCTCAGCCCCATACAGCAGTACTGACTCCACTGTGAGGCTCCATGTCTCGGCCCCATACAGCAGCACTGACTCCACTGTGAGGGTCCATGTCTCGGCCCCATACAGCAGCACTGACTCCACTGTGAGGGTCCATGTCTCGGCCCCATACAGCAGCACTGACTCCACTGTGAGGGTCCATGTCTCGGCCCCATACAGCAGCACTGACTCCACTGTGAGGCTCCATGTCTCGGCCCCATACAGCAGCACTGACTCCACTGTGAGGGTCCATGTCTCGGCCCCATACAGCAGCACTGACTCCACTGTGAGGGTCCATGTCTCGGCCCCATACAGCAGCACTGACTCCACTGTGAGGGTCCATGTCTCGGCCCCATACAGCAGCACTGACTCCACTGTGAGGGTCCATGTCTCGGCCCCATACAGCAGCACTGACTCCACTGTGAGGGTCCATGTCTCGGCCCCATACAGCAGCACTGACTCCACTGTGAGGGTCCATGTCTCGGCCCCATACAGCAGCACTGACTCCACTGTGAGGGTCCATGTCTCGGCCCCATACAGCAGCACTGACTCCACTGTGAGGGTCCATGTCTCGGCCCCATACAGCAGTACTGACTCCACTGTGAGGGTCCATGTCTCGGCCCCATACAGCAGCACTGACTCCACTGTGAGGGTCCATGTCTCGGCCCCATACAGCAGTACTGACTCCACTGTGAGGGTCCATACAGGAGTACTGACTCCACAGTAGCTTATATGAACACTTTCTAAAGCAGACTTTCTAAAACAGATGGTTTTCTAAAACTTTCTAAAACACTTTCTAAACAGACTATTACTATTTGGTGCTGGACTGTACTTAGGGAGAGAGAGAGAGAGAGAGAGGTGGGGGGGCCTGCAGACGTCTACCATTAAGCTCCTCTCTCTTGGCTGGCTGTACCACCAGGTGCAACATGTCTCCTTCTACAATCCCAATCCAATCACTGCTTCAAGACAACAACACTATGGGCCACAAGGCCTTCTTTGCTGAGTGATGTCCCAGACTGAACAAAATAATCATGAGTTCCAACACAATAGCAGCAGGCTCTGGTTTTGTCTGGGTGGCTGGCTGGCTGGCTGGGTGGGTGGGTGGGCAGCGCTCTGAGTGGCTGCAGGCTCCGCGCTCTAGGTTGGCTTTGTTGTTTGGATCATTACACATTAATGATTCTGTGTGTATACGTGCGTGCGTGCGTGCGTGCGTGCGTGCGTGCGTGCGTGCGTGCGTGCGTGCGTGCGTGCATCTAATTATGCATAGGTTGTAGGATTGTAAAGCTTGACTACTGGAGTATGTGTGCGTGTTTGCGTGTGTGTGTGTGTGTGTGTGTGTGTGTGTTTGTGTGTGTGTGTGTGTGACTGTGTGTGTGTGTGTGTGTGTGTGTGTGTGTGTGTGTGTGTGTGTGTGTGTGTGTGTGTGTGTGTGTGTGTGTGTGTGTGTGTGCGCGCGAGTGCGTGCGCGCGTGCATCTAATTATGCATAGGTTGTAGGATTGTAAAGCTTTGACTACTGGAGTGTGCGTGTCACGTGTGTGTGCATGCGTGCGTGCGTACGTGCTTGTGCGCGAGTGCGTGCGCGCGTGCATCTAATTATGCATATAGGTTGTAGGATTGTAAAGGTTTGACTATACTGGACACCGCGTGCGTGTGTGTGCGTTGTGCGTGCAAAGCCATAAGGGCACTCGAGGGGAGGATTTTTAAGCGTTCTTCATTCATTATGAATAATATTTGAATAGGCGAGCTGATAAAGTCTATCCAAACTGAAAGCTCCTCCATTTTTCATGTCATTAGCGTTGGCCTGTGGCGAGGAGAGGCTAAGCTACACAGTGTAGGGACTACACACTGAAGCTTAGCCTCTCCTCGACCAACGCTAATGACATGAAACATGGTCTATATTGTATATTAACCCATTTAGGCCATTAAAAAAATGTCTTCTAAATCCTCCAGTTTTCTGAAATACCCATGTTTCTATATCAGTGGTGCTCAATATTTCATGTCAAGGACCCCAAAAAATATATGTAATTGGCCCCATCTGAAAATATGTTGTTCCAGGGACCCCCCAGAAGCAAAGATTTGAGTTCAAAATGTTTTTAAAAAATAGCAGATCTACAAGCTCGTAGCGCGCCACTCGGTGGCGCGCTATGAGCTTGTAGATCTGCTATTTTTCCAATAGCTAAATTAAAACATAAAGTTTAAAACACCAAAAGGGGTTCCCGCCCAAAATGGGTTAACTAAACCCGGGTAAATATGTATCCGTTGACCCCCCCCCCCCCACCCCCCCGATGACCGATACCAGAAAAAAACAGATAACAAGCTTATTGAGTACGTGTTATCAATACGTCTTGGCCTTATCAAGTCTTGAAGCCTGTTATCGAGCGCAGCGGCCCATGACGTCATGTTTAACCACTCAAGACAAGAGGCGATCAAGAAATAAATGTCACGTGTCAAATGTCATTTTTCAACTCACAAATGATTTACGATCGTCGGGTGCGCGGCGGCTCACCATGGACAGCGCTCGAAGCTTTAGAGATGCAGCGCTTTGGAAATCCTGTTATAATGGAGGCTCAATGGAGCTGGATTTAAAAATCCCATAGCTGGTGGGGACGGAGGCTCTCCATACTAACCGGAGCAATGGTATAAAAGGTATTTACTTTTACTAGCATTGCTGACGGTCATCGCTTTCATGGAGTATACGGTTGTCTACGAACATACGCGTAGTTAGCACCTTTAGGTACCGATAGCCTAGCTACGTTTATAAACGTAGAGAGCAGCGAAAAAGTTAATGTTATTTTATTGGTAAAAAAAAAAAGTTAGAAAAGTACTGTATTGCCCAGGCGGTGGCGTAACCGTCTGGGCACCCGACTGGTAATCCAGTCGCAGTGTGCCGCGGGTTCGACTCCCGAGCCCGACACGGCCTTTACTGCATGTCTTCCCCCATCTCTCTCCCGTTTCCTGTCAGCCTACTGTCTGTCCCTTCAAAAACCAATAAAAAGGCGTAAGCCGCAAAAAAAAAAGAAAAGTACTGTATTTGTAGATGATGGTTCTGTTCAGAATTGATTGGCTCCCGTCTTTCCACAAAAGAATAGAATATGCTCGATAAGGACACGGCTCGATAAGCCTAATCGATGAGGTGCTGGTTATCAAATCAAATCCAACTTTATCTATAGAGCACATTTAAAACAATCAAAATTGACCAAAATGCTGTACAGGGTGAGACAAACAACATCGACAATTAATACCACAATAACAAAAACCAAAACCTCAGTAATTAAAGGTATATTCAGTGATTTCACTTAATTCAAATATCACTTATTTTTTCTTATTTTTTGGATAATCCTCCCTACTATAAAGTGTGCTGACCATATAAGGAGTTCCTCCCTGTCTCCAGTGAGCCCCTGGGGTCAAAAAACCCTAGTTTCGGTTTGGGCTTTGGGTGGCAAAGCCTTCATCCAATCAGGATGAGAGGGGCCTTCTTCCAATCATGATCGAGTGGGGCGGGCATTGGTGCACGTGCTGTTGGTCTGTTGTACTTCCCCCACTGTAGAGCGTGTGCATGTGCACATCTTGTTACCGGGTGGACCGTTTTTTTCCCCAAATCACCAAAATCACTGAATGCTCCTTTAATGCCACAATAACAATACAGTGCAATAAAACAAAACAAACATTAGGTGCGATTAAAAGCCAAAGAATAAAAGTGTGTTTTAAGAAGTGACTTAAAAGACTCAACAGAGTTTGCATTTTTCATATTAAAGGGCAGACTATTCCCGAGCCTAGGAGCAGCAGAGGCAAAGGCACGGTCGCCCCTACTCCATGAGGTTCGTTTTGTGAGCTTCCAGGAGCAGCTTGTCTGCTGACCTCAGCGCCCTTTGTGGAGTATAAGGGACCAAGAGTTCTGTTAAATAAGAAGGGGTCAGGCCGTGCAGGGATTTATACGTAAATAAAATAATCTTAAAATCTATTCTAAAGGTAACAGGGAGCCAGTGAAGTTCAGCTAAAACTGGGGTTATGTGTTCTTGTTTTTTTTGTTGCCGGTGAGGAGGCGAGCAGCTGCATTTTGCACCAACTGCAGGCGCTTGAGTGATGCCTGGTCAATGCCGGAGAAGAGGGAGACTTTACAATAGTCCAGTCTTGATGATATAAAGGCGTGTATTGCCATCTCCAGCTGTTTAGGTGGAAGATAGGGTTTGACCTTTGCCAACAATCGTAACTAAAAAAAGCTGCTTGTTACTACGGAACTAATTTGTTTGTTGAGTGTGAAGGTAGCCGCTACTGCATGTCGAAGGTGAAGCCAAGGTTTTTGACGGAGGAGCAGATGTTTGAGCTGAGGGTGAATGGGATGGTGTTCTTTTTGTATGGTGTAGTGTCAAGGCCAAAGAATATCACTTCTGTTTTATTTGAATTCAGGTTTAAAAAAAGTTTATGTCCATCCAAGTTGTTATGTCATTTCAGTGGCGTGCACAGACATTTAGAGGGGCAGGTGCTCAAGTTAAAAAAGGGCACCTTGTGCAGCGCGTGGAACCGGCCTGTTGCCTTAATCCATTTTGGGCGGGAACCCCTTTTGGTGTTAGCATTATGTTATGCTTTAGCTATTGAAAAATAGCAGATCTACAAGCTCATAGCGCGCCACCGAGTGGCGCGCTATGAACTTGTAGGTCTGCTATTTTTGGAAAAAAAAAAAAAAAGTAGGAAAAAAAAGTTTTTTTTTTCTTTTTTTTTAAAAGGGCACATTGCCAAAAGGGCAGGGGGTGCTCTAGCACCCCCTAGTGTCTATCTGTGCACGCCACTGTGTCATTTAGACAGTCCTGTAGGTGTTGTAGTGAGTTATGGGTGTTGGTGGCGAGGGGTAGATACATTTGGACATCATCCGCGTAGCAATGGTATGCAACGTTGTGTTTTTTAAGGATTGCTCCTAATGGCAGCATGTAAAGAAGAAACAGAATAGGGCCAAGGATAGAACCTTGGGGGACCCCAGATGTGAGGGGGGTCGAGGGGGATACGAGGTCACCTAGTTGTACTGAGAAGGTTCTATCGGTGACGTATGACCGAAACCAGGCCAGGGCAGTGCCAGAGATACCGAGGTGGTGTTCCAATCGTGAGATTAAAATGTCATAGTCAACAGTGTCGAATGCAGGTGAAAGGTCTAGGAGGACCAGGACGGAGGAACCACCAGAGTCAGCTGTTAAAAGTAAGTCATTATAAACTCTCAGGAGCGCAGATTCGGGTTTGAAGCCGGATTGGATTTTTTCATGGAGTCCATGTGCAAGCAGGAATGACTGTAGCTGGGTGTAAATAACTTTTTTCTAAATTGGTTGTACATTTTTTTTATTTTTTATATAGTTTTTTATTGGGGAGAGTCAAGCAGTATATCTGACAGGAAAATCTTTGCACGTAGTCACCCATTTTTTTCTTTTTTAAAATCATCACAAACATCAACAGACAACGTATACCCCCCCCCCCCCCCCCCCCCAACGAAACAAGGACAAACAGGATAAAATAAAATTTAAATAAAATAAATCCACAGTCCGCTATATTCGGGTCACACCGACTTTAGAAAGAAATGGCAGGTGGGAGATGGGTCTGAAATTAGAGAGGATAGAGGCATCAAGGTTATTCTTTTTTAAAATGGGATGGGCAACAGCATTAGCCTGGCTAATAAGCCAGACTCAAATCACACTGTCGTGTGGTATTTGAGTCTGGAGATGCTGTGTATGGATCTAGTTTCCCGGGGGCGGGTTCAAACATTTTCTCTTTGACACAATTGTTCAGAGCTACTGTCAGTCAAAGGTCTCAAGCATTGAACGTCACTGTACCAAAGCCCGCCCATATTGCATACCGTGTCCCGATTGGCCACACCAGTTCTCTGGTGTAGGAAATGGGCGTACAATTGAGCCTCTCCAGACCGTAATCCGCCGGCAGGCAATTTATTTTTAACAGCTGATTCGGTCTGGCTTATTAGCCAGGCTACAACAGCATGTGTCAGGGCGGCAGGGACAGAACCATAGAGGAGGGAAGAATTTACTAAGGCTAGCACACTTGTGCCGGTAGCATTGAATACTTCTTTAAAAAGCCGGGATGGGATGCAGTCAGACAGTGAGACAGTTAGTGGGCCTCAGGCGCATGACCACATCAGTGAGTGTGGTTATAGAGAAACTCAAAATGGCTGAGGGTAGCCGTGGGAGGGCACAGGGGCAAGGGAGGGTCTGGGGACTGGGGCTGTGGGAGAATGAGCGGACCGGAGGTCAGCAATACGGTCTATAAAAAAAATCGTTGAAATGTTGTACAAAGCAACAATGATGGGATGACAGGAGAAGCTGCACGGGGATATGAATAATAATTCATCAACAATAATAATTCATCAACAATGATGGCATGACAGGAGAAGCTGCACGGGGATATCAATAATAATTCATCCATCCCTAACTATCAGTGGTGGGAACTGGGAAATGTACTCTCTTTTTTTTTCAGGCCTGACGTCGAAAATCATGACAATTTTCGGAAAGATTTGAGGCACATTTTAACGATTTTTCAAAAATAGCAGACCTACAAGTTCATAGCGCGCCACTCGGTGGCGCGCTATGAGCTTGTAGATCTGCTATTTTTCAATAGCTAAATTATAACATAATGTTTAAAACGCTAACGCTAACGTGACATGGATGCGTTCCAGGTATCAATGGATTAAGTAAGAATATTGATACCGCTATGAAATACCGTTGGAAGTAAATGGCCGGAAATCAAAATTGACTCGAGTAAATGTACAACAGTATTAATTGGTATTAAGACTTAAATTAAAGTAAGTATCGGAAATATAGAAAGTAGCTACTCATTGTGCAGCATGTCCCATTTCACAAGATTTCAAACAGCAGATCTGCATGAGCTTGTAGATCTGCTATTTTCAAATGGCCGAAATGTATATACCGTAGTCTGTAGGGCTGAAGCAGGGAATATATAATGATATGTCTTGTAATAATAATAATCTAAACCTACCAAGTAATAACGTTTTTCCACAATCCACATACATGTAATGGAGTTAAAGTACTACAATATTTGGATCTGAGACATAGTGGCGTAGAAGTAAAAGTATTGGCATACTTACAAAAGCATTTATTTCATATTTACATGGCTTCTGTGGACTCTAACATTAGGTTAGCTACATGTTAAAGCATTTATTTCATATTTACATGGCTTCTGTGTACTCTAACATTAGGTTAGCTACATGTTAAAGCATTTCTTTCATATTTACATGGCTTCTGTGGACTCTAACATTAGGTTAGCTACATGTTAAAGCATTTATTTCATATTTACATGGCTTCTGTGGACTCTAACATTAGGTTAGCTACATGTTAAAGCATTTATTTCATATTTACATGGCTTCTGTGGACTCTAACATTAGGTTAGCTACATGTTAAAGCATTTATTTCATATTTACATGGCTTATGTGGACTCTAACATTAGGTTAGCTACATGTTAAAGCATTTATTTCATATTTACATGGCTTCTGTGGACTCTAACATTAGGTTAGCTACATGTTAAAGCATTTATTTCATATTTACATGGCTTCTGTGGACTCTAACATTAGGTTAGCTACATGTTAAAGCATTTATTTCATATTTACATGGCTTCTGCGGACTCTAACATTAGGTTAGCTACATGTTAAAGCATTTATTTCATATTTACATGGCTTCTGCGGACTCTAACATTAGGTTAGCTACATGTTAAAGCATTTATTTCATATTTGCATGGCTTCTGTGGACGCTAACATTAGGTTAGCTACATGTTAAAGCATTTATTTCATATTTACATGGCTTCTGTGGACGCTAACATTAGGTTAGCTACATGTTAAAGCATTTATTTCATATTTACATGTCGATTTCAGCTCTGATATCAATTTCAGACATGCTCCAGTATGAGAAGAGTCTGCCATTTACTATTTACTCCTCTCTCCTGAACAGTTAGGCCTCACTCAGACCTTTAAAACATTGATGCATGCTTGTTGTATGAATGTTGTAAGTGTCATGGCCGCCCCAATGCATTTCCAATGGAAGTCACATGGTTTGATACAACATTTTGGACTACAAGCTGTTATATGGCTTCCGGCTGTGTTTCGACTGCGCCCCTCCCCCTCCCCCTCATACAACACAAATGTTGTGTCAAACCATGTGACTCCCATTGGAAATGCATTGGGGCAAGCTGTATCACACCCTTTGCATACAACAAGCATACATCAATCTGTTGCGACCGTGTGAGTCAGGCCTTAGTCTTGACAGTCATGACTGTCTCTGTATCAAAAAGAGTCACATTGATGAGATTTAGCCTCTCAGAGCCACGGACCACCATTTGATGAGGTTTTAGCCTTGCAGACCCAAAACTAAAAGAATGTTATGTTGGATAAAACCTTGCCCACAATTCCATGCGGTATCGTGGGCAAGCTTGTATCTCTCTAACTCTTGAGAGCGTAAAAATAAACCCGTAAAGGGTCCATTTGGTTTCATTGCCACGCTCTCAAGAGTTAGAGTTCTATTTAGGGTCCATTTGGTTACCAACTCTCCATCATTTAGCTGCAGGGGGACCACCTGGAACCTCCTCAAGGACTACTGGTGGAAAACCACTGGTGTAGATAATGCACGGAAGAGGGAGGCCATCTGTCAACGAGCGTACCGCAGCCTGGCTGTCTGGAGTTAGCCCTCCTCGCCTCGCCTCCGTTTTTTTGATTACTTCTTTATCTCCCTCTGACTGGCGCTCTGCGCTCAGTAACAGTGACCCGTCCCGATTGCTTCCCGGACAGTATTTCCTCGGGATGCCCCATCCTCCTCTATGCTGCCATCCATTCCAATGAAGGGGTCAGGGGAATCATTTTATTTCTGGGTTGTCTCCTCTATAGTGCCATCCATTCCAAGGAAGGAAGGGGTCAGGGGATTCATTTTATTTTGGGATGCCTCCGCTCCTCCTCTACGCTGCATGCCATCCATTCCAAGGAAGGGGTCAGGGGAATCATTACATTTTTTTGGGGGGGGCGGGGATGTACAAATCCCAACGAGACAGCTAAGCGAGAATTGCTGTTCCCTTGACTGGACACAAGTGGAGCGTGATTGGAGAAGAAATACAAAAAAATAATGTTTAAAGAAATAAATACATTGAACCCATTAAGACCGAATCTATAAAATGTCTCCTAAATCGGTTTTCTGAAAAAACTTGTGTTTTGAGCAGTACGTGGTGCTCAAACTTTAAGGACCCCCACAATTATGGGGTATTTTTTTGGCTTTGGAGCCCCATCTAAAAATAGGGGGACTTTCAAAAAAGATATATATAGTCAAAGATTTGCACACATTTACACAATTCTTCAAAAATGGCAGATATACAAGCTCAGAGCGCCGCACGAAATCCTGGGGCGTCTGTGGCTCAAGAGTTAGAGCAGGTCGTCCAATGATCCATGGGTCGGCGGTTCGAATCCCGGCTCCTCCTGTCTACATGTCGAAGTGTCCTTGGGCAAGACACTGAACCCCAAATTGCTCCCGATGTGCTGGTTGGTATACCTTGCATGGCTTCCGCCGCAATCGGTGTATGAATGTGTGTGTGAATGGGTGAATGTAATGCACAATCTATGTAAAGCGCCTTGGATAAAGGCGCTATATAAATGCACCATTTACCATTTCATAGCAAGGCTATAAACAGTAAACACCTTTGTATTTATTTTACACCAAGACCCTTTTTGTACAAACAATATCATATTATAATAACATCATATATATATAGCCTATATGTATTCCTGTAGGAACTATATTTCCCGGCAGAGCCGAATAAAACGACAGAATATTGGCTAAGCTCGTAAAAGCGCTGTGTCCCATTACTGGATAAATAGTTTATCCAGTTCAGGGCGGGAACCCCTTCCGGTGTTTAAAGCATGCATTATGTTATACTTTAGCTGTTGAAAAATAGCAGATCTACAAGCTCATAGCGCGGCGCCGCGCTACGAGCTTGTAGATCTGCAATTTCTGAAAAATCGTGAAAATGTGGCTCAGATCTTTGAATATATATTCTTTCAGAGCGAACGCTTTTAACTCAAATCTTTGCTTCTGGGGGAGGGGGGAGGTCCCTGAAACAACATATCTTCAGATGGGGGTCGGCGGCCAAATACACATGGGAAGTCCCCACGATATAGTTTGAGAATCACTGATTATAGAAACATATATAGGGTTTTTCAGAAAACCATCATTATTTAGACGACATTTTGTAGAATCGGACTCAGGTTTAAATGGGTTATAGTGGAACAACAGCATGGAAGTAATATCTCACAAGGCATGTCAGGATGGCATCTGCTGTGTATTGTCGCTGCAGGGCACACCGGCGCAGACCTCGTTTCAACACATTTCAGCCTTTTTTTTATTTATTTTTTTATTCTGTTTATTGGTAAGCACACTCATTCCAGCCCAGTATCACAAGTAAAAGTCAAATCTCGACTTTTTGACAGACCCCGGGAAAAGTCACCGTTTGACTTTTCAAAAGTCAAATACTGACTTTTCTCAAGGGGGCGCTGTTTTTCCTTTGTCTTGTCAATATTAAACCGAACGGGGATACTCATTCATACAATTGTACAGAACTGGGAGGAGAGTGAACATAAACATTTACAGCATTAATGAACTTTTGTTTTTCTTACTCCATACATTGACTCTCCCCATTCAGTGTTCCATTTCAGTTTTTTTCTTTTTTCACAGTAAATGTGCCATTTTTTCCCCCCATTTTTCTATGTGCGTATATACATACTATTATGTAACCCCCCCTCCCCCCTCCCGCACCAGAGTAAGTGTCCAAGTGAACGCAACGTCTGTACAATATACATAAAATGACAGTCTGTGTGATGACAATTGTATGAGAATATACATACAAAGACAGAAACCTGTTGATATAGACATGAGACATGGTGATGTTGGTAATACTACTGTAATAGTGTTGATCACTGTAGTATGCATGCAAGGTCCCTGATTACATCGGTTTCATGGATGTAAGATATTAATAATGGTAGAGAATAAGAAAAAAAATAAAAAATAGAGATACAAATAAAAATAAAATAAAATAGGCATGGTCAGGCCTCCGAGAGAGTCAGTAGATGTTTCTTCTACTGATTTTATTTCTTCCGTTTTCTACTCCCCCCTCCCCATCCTCTCCACACATTTCAGCTTTTGATGGGTGTTTTTGTAAATCAACACCATACATCGTCACTAGTGTCGCGCAAAGGAAAATAGCCGATCTGCCCTGTACTGTGTACAGTAGTAGGCCTTCTTCACTTTGATGTTTCACTTTGGATTTATGTGGTTATGAGTTGTTTTTCTTTTCCTTTCTGATATATTTTTTTCCCTTTGGCAGTGGTGGAAAAAAGTAGTCAAATAGAGCACCGAAGTCCTGACGTCACTGCCCTCTACTGTCAGTAGAGGGCGTCAGTCCACAGGTTCATGTACTTTTTATTTGCATTGTAATCTCCATAGGGGGATTTTAGATCGCCTCATATAAGAACTGTGTTTGAAAAATAAACCGATCACCCCGGCCTTTTCACTCATATGGATATGAAGCATCGACTGAAGGTGGAAATGTACAAATATACCCAAAGAGTAACAAAATAAGCGTTAGAAACGAGCCAAACAACCCAGAGACTACATTTCCGGGTAGGGGGGGGGGGGGGGGTGGCTGCATCTGCCCGTCGCACAACAGAAACTGAATGTCAATTACGTTTATTTTTATTTTTATTTTATTGATATTTAATGTTTCGTGGTTAGTACGAGTCGAGTCACCACCAGCTGAGCTTATGTCAACGAGGAATCTCAGGAACGCAATGGGTTGACAGCTGGGCGTGACGTATATTAGCAGCGACATTGCCTTCATATGTAGTTTCAAGGCTTTTGCGGCCACATTAATTCCATTTTCTCCAGAAACTGGCTGTATTAAATATGAATGGACATCTTTAACGACGCACAGCCACTCCCCTGACAGAAAGGCCGGGGTGGTCGGTTTATTTTTCAAACACAGTTCTTATATGAAGCGACCTAAAATCGCCCTATGGAGATTTCAATGCAAATAAAAAATCACACCCGTGTGAACTGAGTGGTGTAAGGTCTTATATAGACTGATCAACTGTGGTCTGACGTAATGTCTGAACGTAAACTAACAAAGCCAGTTGTAGGAGTGGTTTACACCACTCAAAAATACATGAACCTGTGTGTTGGTGCCCTCTACTGAAAGTGACGTCAGACTTCGGTGCTCTATGGGCCTGACGTCAAAATAAAAATCACACCCGTGTGAACTGAGTGGTGTAAGGTATTATATAGCCTGATCAGCTGTGTTCTGACGTAATGTCTGACGTAATGAAATCAGCATCAACCAATCAGCATCAACCATGCTCATTTTTTTTGCACAGACAGACAGACAGACAGACAGACTAACAAAGCCAGTTGTAGGAGTGGTTTACACCACTCAAAAAAACGTTTGCTCTGAATGAATATAATATTGAAAGATTTGTGCCGCATTTTTACGATTTTTCCAAAATAGCAGACCTACAAGCTCGTGGCGCGCCACTCGGTGGCGCACTATGAGCTTGTAGATCTGCTATTTTTGAATAGCTATAGAATAACATAATGCCTAAAACACCAAAAGGGGTTCCCGTCCAGAATGGGTTAAGCAAACGCATCAATACTGCAATAAAGAAATACTAGGCTACGTTACAAGTAAAAGTCCGGAATTCAAAATATACGCATGTGTAAAAGTGCAAAACGCATCAAAATGTATACGTACCAAAAGTACTTATTATGCAGAACGTTTTCAAATGTGTAAAAAAAACAATCTTTTGAAAATAGCAGATCTAAAGCTCACAATTCAATTCAATTCAATTCAATTCAATTCAATTCAATTCAATTCAATTCAATTCAATTCAATTCAATTCAATTCAATTCAATTCAATTCAATTCAATTCAATTCAATTGGCTTTATTGGCATGAGAAAACATATATGTTTACATTGCTAAAGCTCACAATGTGTCACATTGTGAGCTTGTATATCTGCTATTTTCAAATGGTTGAAATGAATATATGGTTAATGTACTGTATGTTATGTACAAAGTAACAAGTAACTCAAGTTTTCAAATAAATGTAGTGGAGTAAAAGCACAGTATTTGCATCCGATATGTAGTGGAGTAGAAGTAAAACTACTCGAGTAAAGTACAAATACCTCAGAATTGTACTTACAGGTACAGTACCTAAGTGAACACAAGTAGCCTATAAGTGTACTTGGTTCCACCCCTGCTGAAGAGTGATGGTTTTGGACATACAAGTTTTCCACCTGACATCAGCATGGATGGCTCTGACTGAATCTAAACACTTGAATACCAACATAAAATATGATTTAACTGTGAGCTGATTTAGAGTTAAACATGGGATGTCACATTTTACTATCTGCACATGGCCATGATTGATATCTATGCCTAACACACAAACACACACACACACACACACACACACACACACACACACACACACACACACACACACACACACACACACACACACACACACACACACACACTTACTTACTTACTTGCTTATGGTTGTTCATCGAATCCGATGATGACGTCCACTTATGTCCTTAACGGTGAGTTCTTTGGTGGCTAAAGAGCCCAAGCCCTTGTTTGCCTTCTACCTCGGCGGTGCGCGTGTAGGTATGTGTCTGTAAGTTTGTCCCGTGTGGTAAAACTGTCGTCTGTCTTTGAAGCATATTCCTTCCATGTTTAAAATGGTCCCGGCATTTTTTTGTGAATGACCAGGCAGGCTATTATAAGAAGCCCCCGGGAGAAATATTAGTCCAGCAAGGTCAGAGCTGACATCTGTCTCTGGATCCCAGACACGGGCATTCCCCCCTCTCCCCTCCCCCCCCCCCCCCCTCATTACCATAGCCCCACCGCGGGGCAGAGGAGAAAGCGTCATCCATCTGATTTAGGAAGACTCTCTGTCCACCAACACCGCTGTAATTTCGGAGCTCGAATGAATAACGCCGGTGGTTTTCTTGTTCATGTCAACTGTCTGTCGCCGGGCCGGTATATATACACACACCGTGAAATGACTGAGCAGTGGCGTATCCAGGAATTACGTTTTGGGCAGGCAAGATCATGTGTTAATTGTCGTCTCCCCGTGGCGCACAATCGTAGCACTAAAGGTTTTCAAAGAGATATACCTGCCAGACGAGTAGAATACAAAGGCTGAAAGGCATGCATTTACATTCCAATGGGTGATTGAGGGCCGCGCTCTACCGCAACGGCCAATCAGCTGTCCATTAATAGTTCTCAGGTCTTGTTTTTGTCTTCTTTTTGAGTGGTGTAAACCACTCCTACGACTGGCTTTGTTAGTTTACGTGTCTGTCTGTCTGTCTGTCTGTCTGTTCGTACCAAAAAATGAGCATGGTTTCATTACGTCAGACATTACGTCAGACCACAGCTGATCAGGCTATATAAGACCTTACACCACTCAGTTCACACGGGTGTGATTTTTTTCTCATTGAATGGATTTTGGCCAGGCCAGAAATGGATTTGGACAGGCAGGACGCCTGCCCTCGCCTTATTGTAGATACGCCTCTGTGACTGAGGTCGATTCTATATCAAACCTGTTCGAAAGTAATAATGCTTTCGAAATCGATAGTTCTCCTACTAAAGGACCCCCAATTAGCCCTAAAAAACCCACCCCAACAAAGTGATTGTCCAATACCAATCCAAATAGATGCAGGTCAAGCTTTCTCCACCTCATAGCTGTCAATGTTAGTTTGCATGGCTGTGTTGTTGAGGGGCGATATACAGGTTTAATGTTTGTTTTTAGTTCAATGTTTGTTTTAAAAACGCCATTGACAATGAAGAGAAATTAATGTTTGTTTTGTCCCCAACACAAACATTAAATCCCATTAACAATAAAGATAATTTAATGTTTGTTTTGACACCGTTGGTTTTACATCATCATCATCATCATCATCATTACATCATGTTGGAAGATGATAGGAGCACCCCTCATTTCACACAGGTGTGATTTTTGAACACATACACGGCTTAACGTTGGGAAAGTTACACGGCTGACCCACCCAGGTGATGGCAATAATACTAATGACCGTAGTCTTACCCTACAACATGAAAACTCGTGTCGGGCGGTCGTTAAAAGTTGATTTCTCCCTCATTTCTTTCCTCATATTTTCTGTATAGTTTATTTAAATAATGTCATGCAAATGTGTCCAGTGCAGAGCCTGCAGTCTAAATCTAGTCTACAAGCCCTGCATATACTGCATGAGGCCTTGTAGGCTAGATTTAGAAGACATTTTGAAGCTCTTGTACCGAAATGATCAATTATTTATATTGGAGAAATCCCGTCATTTAACATGCATCTCTATGGGGGAGAAGGACAGCTTGCCCTGTCTCCTCGCTGCTAACGAGCCTATTGGACAAGGATGGGTTGGGGAGGGACTTAGCGAAGGCCTATGTGTGTGTGTGTGTGTGTGTGTGTGTGTGTGTGTGTGTGTGTGTGTGTGTGTGCGCGAGCGCGCGCAGACGCCCCATCTGAACATGTTTTGTGCCACAGGGACCCCCAGAAGAGACGGAAAAAAACGATGAATAATTTCCTAAATAGTTATGATTTTTCAAAAATAGCAGGTGTCCAAACTACCAGCTACCAATGTGTATAGAGTTTTGCAGTAGCGTTTATTGATACAGGCAGTATAGTTTATTGCTACAGTATATAAGTGGGCGGAGGTGGTCTCACCGCTCTTCTGTAACAGTGGTCCCCAAACTTTGTCATGTCAAGGACCCCCAAATTGACACTCATTAGATTGCGGACCCCCATTTGAAAAGATATGCCAGGGAAGAGAAGATTTTTATTACGGTTCTAGCAGTGATTCTCAACCCGTTTAATATCGAGGACCCCCCCAGTTTGACATGCATATTAGACTACGGACCCCCCATTTAATAGCATTTCTATCTCTGGGACCCCCAATTCATATTGTAAAAGCAATGTTAATTTAACTCTGAGAGTATATAAATGCAACCAAATAGACCTGTTAGGGTCCATTTGGTTCCATTTGTACACTCTGAGTTACAGACCCATAAGGGTCCATTTGGTTCCAAACTATCATTTAGCTGTCAAGGACCCCTGGAGGTCCCCGGACCCGGTTTGGAAACCACTGTTCTATGAGACAGACTCACATAAGATAATAAGATAGCTTTGCCAAATATTATCTACGTCATCATCAATGAACGTGGAGGACGTAGGGGCTCCGGTACGATGCGTTTAAGGGTAATTGCAGCCTATGTTCCAGAGATATATGGGCGACTAAAGTACAGTGGGATCCCATATCTTTGTTCCTCAGTCTCTTTATCAGGACCCATAGGTACCTCTGTTAGACACACCCACAGACCCACCCCCAGAATCTCAGCCACACCCACAGGTTTATTTTAATATGTGGAGTGGCTATTCAACCAGCAGGTGGCTTCAAGCCACCTGCTTGCAGAATACAGTGGTGGAAAAAGTATCACATTTTGTACTTGAGTAAAAGTATCAATACTGCAATATAGAAATACATTGAAATACATACTGTTACAAGTAACAGTCCGGTATTCAACATTTAATTGAGTAAAAGTACATAAGTATTGGTATCAAAGTGTACTTAAAGTACCAAAAGTAGAAAGTACTCATTGTGCAGAATGTCCTCTGAAGTCTTGCTAGTTGGCAGGTAATTAAAAAGGGTTCCCAGCTCATTTTGTAGGTGCAGTCAGAAAGTCGCTCTGTTTTTTCTCTCTCTCGGAAGCCAGTATGTGCCTGTGCATGGTGCTGGTGGTGGTGGTGGTGGCCTCTCGCAAGGCGACACACAAGCTAAGTTCAGTAGAAAAGTCCATTCCATTAATTTGGGATCAGTCACAGAGCTCACTTCCACTCTGCCACTGTGTATTAGCGTTCCCATTTCGCTCCGCTTGATTCTTTCCGTCGTGTCAGTTGCTCTGCAGTATACAGTTGGGTGCCACCGATATTGTCCCTTATTATTTGACCCATTTAGGCCTGACCTCAACATTTTAAAAAGATTTTTCAAAAATAGCAGACCTACAAGCTCGTAGCGCGCCACTCGGTGGCGCGCTATGAGCTTGTAGATCTGCTATTTTTCAATAGCTAAATTATAACATAATGTTTAAAACACCAAAAGGGGTTCCCGCCCAAAATGGGTTAACTGTCCTTTTGCGCAGATCACGCAAAACTCAGCAAAAAGAAAAGGACAATATCGATGGCCTCCAACTGTATACTGTAGGCATTGCAAGTGTGAAATCTCTCTCTTTCACAAAACGTTTGTTTAAAGGGTAAGACCACTTTTTTAGAGGTTTGAGTTGTTTTCTTACCTTATTATTGGCAAACTAGTCCATTCCACGAGTTATTTCGCTCCGTTGTGGTGTTTATTAGCAATTTACGAAATAAAAATAGTCGCTCATTGACTTCCATTGTAACGGGGAAACAGCTCTCAAAAGTAACCCTTTTAGCACATAAACCAACGCAACAAAAGCTGATTCACATCAGGAAAACTCATGCGGTTTTATTTTCGTCTTTTAAATTAGATTTATAAAGTTACTATTTTGGTCGGGGATATACTGAAGCAGTACGCCGGCGTTCCCGCGGGGACATCTTGCGAGGTTTTGTTTGTAAACAAGTCGCCATGCTGTTTGAGATGCACCCAGCTGCAGCCTCGCATACATACGAGCAGTCCCAAACACAGACACTTCTTCTAAAGTGTCTTCTAAAGCAGGGGTTCTCAACCCGTGGGTCGCGACCCCTCGGGGGGGGTCGCCAAATTAGTTTGGGGGGTCCCCAAATTATTTTAAAAAAGATTGTTTTTATTTTATTTTTTTTCACGATTTTTCAAAAATAGCAGACCTACAAGCTCAGCTCTGCTATCTGCTATTTTTCAATAGCTAAATTATAACATAATGCTTAAAACACCAAAAGGGGTTCCCGCCCAAAATGGGTTAAGGTTATTGTAGCAGTCAATTTATATTGGGTGTCGGGAGTGGGCGGGGCGTGGGTCCCGAGACGTTGCCAAAGCATTTTCGGGGGTCCCCGGACAAAAACGTTGAGAACCCCTGTTCTAAAGTGTCTCCCTCAAACACGTCCATTGTGTATGTTTTTTAGCGACAAGCGGACGAAACCAAATCGGATGTTGAGAGATCAACATCCGGTCGAGACAACACACACTATTATGTCAACATAACATCCGGTCGCGGCGTTTTGGCCCTTCAAAATAAGGGTTGAACGGAGGAAAATCCTGGCAATATAATAACAATTCTTAAAGGTATATTCAGTGATTTCACTTAATTCAAATACCACTTCTTTTTTTGTTTTGTTGTGATAATCCTCCCTACTATAGAGTGTGCATATAAGGAGTTCCTCCCTGTCCCCAGTTAACACCTGGGGGTCAACAAACCTTAGGTTTCGTTTTTGGCTAGGTGGCCCAGCCTTCATCCAATCAGGAGAGAGAGGGGCCTTCCGCCAATCATGATCGAGCAGGGGCGGGCCTTAGTGCGTGTGCTGTTGGCCTGTCGCGTGTCACACCACTGTAGTGTGTGTGCATGTGCACATCTTGTTACTTATTATCTTGTTAACTGTCCTTTTGCGCAGATCACGCAAAACTCAGCAAAAAGAAAAGGACAATATCGATGGCCTCCAACTGTATACTGTAGGCATTGCAAGTGTGAAATCTCTCTCTTTCACAAAACGTTTGTTTAAAGGGTAAGACCACTTTTTTAGAGGTTTGAGTTGTTTTCTTACCTTATTATTGGCAAACTAGTCCTTTCCACGAGTTATTTCGCTCCGTTGTGGTGTTTATTAGCAATTTAGGAAATAAAAATAGTCGCTCATTGACTTCCATTGTAACGGGGAAACAGCTCTCAAAAGTAACCCTTTTAGCACATAAACAAACGCAACAAAAGCTGATTCACATCAGGAAAACTCATGCGGTTTTATTTTCGTCTTTTAAATTAGATTTATAAAGTTACTATTTTGGTCGGGGATATACTGAAGCAGTACGCCGGCGTTCCCGCGGGGACATCTTGCGAGGTTTTGTTTGTAAACAAGTCGCCATGCTGTTTGAGATGCACCCAGCTGCAGCCTCGCATACATACGAGCAGTCCCAAACACAGACACTTCTTCTAAAGTGTCTTCTAAAGCAGGGGTTCTCAACCCGTGGGTCGCGACCCCTCGGGGGGGGTCGCCAAATTAGTTTGGGGGGTCCCCAAATTATTTTAAAAAAGATTGTTTTTATTTTATTTTTTTTCACGATTTTTCAAAAATAGCAGACCTACAAGCTCGTAGCGCGCCACTCGGTGGCGCGCTATGAGCTTGTAGATCTGCTATTTTTCAATAGCTAAATTATAACATAATGCTTAAAACACCAAAAGGGGTTCCCGCCCAAAATGGGTTAAGGTTATTGTAGCAGTCAATTTATATTGGGTGTCGGGAGTGGGCGGGGCGTGGGTCCCGAGACGTTGCCAAAGCATTTTCGGGGGTCCCCGGACAAAAACGTTGAGAACCCCTGTTCTAAAGTGTCTCCCTCAAACACGTCCATTGTGTATGTTTTTTAGCGACAAGCGGACGAAACCAAATCGGATGTTGAGAGATCAACATCCGGTCGAGACAACACACACTATTATGTCAACATAACATCCGGTCGCGGCGTTTTGGCCCTTCAAAATAAGGGTTGAACGGAGGAAAATCCTGGCAATATAATAACAATTCTTAAAGGTATATTCAGTGATTTCACTTAATTCAAATACCACTTCTTTTTTTGTTTTGTTGTGATAATCCTCCCTACTATAGAGTGTGCATATAAGGAGTTCCTCCCTGTCCCCAGTTAACACCTGGGGGTCAACAAACCTTAGGTTTCGTTTTTGGCTAGGTGGCCCAGCCTTCATCCAATCAGGAGAGAGAGGGGCCTTCCGCCAATCATGATCGAGCAGGGGCGGGCCTTAGTGCGTGTGCTGTTGGCCTGTCGCGTGTCACACCACTGTAGTGTGTGTGCATGTGCACATCTTGTTACTTATTATCTTGTTAACTGTCCTTTTGCGCAGATCACGCAAAACTCAGCAAAAAGAAAAGGACAATATCGATGGCCTCCAACTGTATACTGTAGGCATTGCAAGTGTGAAATCTCTCTCTTTCACAAAACGTTTGTTTAAAGGGTAAGACCACTTTTTTAGAGGTTTGAGTTGTTTTCTTACCTTATTATTGGCAAACTAGTCCTTTCCACGAGTTATTTCGCTCCGTTGTGGTGTTTATTAGCAATTTAGGAAATAAAAATAGTCGCTCATTGACTTCCATTGTAACGGGGAAACAGCTCTCAAAAGTAACCCTTTTAGCACATAAACAAACGCAACAAAAGCTGATTCACATCAGGAAAACTCATGCGGTTTTATTTTCGTCTTTTAAATTAGATTTATAAAGTTACTATTTTGGTCGGGGATATACTGAAGCAGTACGCCGGCGTTCCCGCGGGGACATCTTGCGAGGTTTTGTTTGTAAACAAGTCGCCATGCTGTTTGAGATGCACCCAGCTGCAGCCTCGCATACATACGAGCAGTCCCAAACACAGACACTTCTTCTAAAGTGTCTTCTAAAGCAGGGGTTCTCAACCCGTGGGTCGCGACCCCTCGGGGGGGGTCGCCAAATTAGTTTGGGGGGTCCCCAAATTATTTTAAAAAAGATTGTTTTTATTTTATTTTTTTTCACGATTTTTCAAAAATAGCAGACCTACAAGCTCGTAGCGCGCCACTCGGTGGCGCGCTATGAGCTTGTAGATCTGCTATTTTTCAATAGCTAAATTATAACATAATGCTTAAAACACCAAAAGGGGTTCCCGCCCAAAATGGGTTAAGGTTATTGTAGCAGTCAATTTATATTGGGTGTCGGGAGTGGGCGGGGCGTGGGTCCCGAGACGTTGCCAAAGCATTTTCGGGGGTCCCCGGACAAAAACGTTGAGAACCCCTGTTCTAAAGTGTCTCCCTCAAACACGTCCATTGTGTATGTTTTTTAGCGACAAGCGGACGAAACCAAATCGGATGTTGAGAGATCAACATCCGGTCGAGACAACACACACTATTATGTCAACATAACATCCGGTCGCGGCGTTTTGGCCCTTCAAAATAAGGGTTGAACGGAGGAAAATCCTGGCAATATAATAACAATTCTTAAAGGTATATTCAGTGATTTCACTTAATTCAAATACCACTTCTTTTTTTGTTTTGTTGTGATAATCCTCCCTACTATAGAGTGTGCATATAAGGAGTTCCTCCCTGTCCCCAGTTAACACCTGGGGGTCAACAAACCTTAGGTTTCGTTTTTGGCTAGGTGGCCCAGCCTTCATCCAATCAGGAGAGAGAGGGGCCTTCCGCCAATCATGATCGAGCAGGGGCGGGCCTTAGTGCGTGTGCTGTTGGCCTGTCGCGTGTCACACCACTGTAGTGTGTGTGCATGTGCACATCTTGTTACCGGGGCAGACTGGAGGGGTTTCCAAATCACCCAAATCACTGAATGCTCCTTTAAGGTAATCGTGGCGGGCATTCAATTCTTCGCTGTGAAGACGTGCTTCAGACAAGTGAAGGACATCAACACCAGGACGTTTCCCGCCAGACACCTCCCCTTAGTCCCCCCCCAGCGGCGGCCGCCGCCGCTCGGCGCCTCGCACAGCAGCACGATGCCTGCGGTGGCGGCCGCGTTGAACGCCGCCACCACGTAGGCCTCGGCCCCGAACTGGGCCTGGGTGCTGGGGTGGACGAAGGTCAACTGCTGCCGGTTCTCGGGGTGCCTGTAGGCGAACGGCGGCCCGTGCATGTGGTTCCACACCTGGCCCGACGTCATCAGCAGGACACAGAAGAGCGCAGAGAAGGCCCACACGTTCCTGTCGAGGCGCTTGAGGTAGGCGAGCGCGCCGGCCAGCGCCAGCAGCAGGCCCAGGATGAAGGGTTTGGTGAGGTCTGGGGGAGGGCTCACGTGCAGGCGCACGCCCGTCTCGTCGGTCACCCAGGCGGCCAGATGCGGAGCGAGGTGGCCTCTGTTGTCCAGGTCGTACTCGGACGGTTTCGTCCCTTTGTCGGGGGGCGGGAAGTGGAGGAGCGCCGGGACGGTCTCCAGACGTAGCGCCTTGAAGACGTCCGGCGCTTCGGCGAGGTCCAAGGTCGCAAAGAAGACTTTGTTCGCGTCGGTCGTGAAGGCGGAGGAGGAGTGTCGCCAGGCGTTGGCCAGCACGCGGAACTCCTCCGCGGCCTCCCGGCACATGGAGCAGTCGCCCGGATTGCGGTTCGCCGTGAACATGACCACCACGGAGTAGTTCCTGGGCGGCGTCTCCACGAAGCGGTGGAACATGTCGCCGTTCATCCTGATGACGGGCTTCCTGGAGGCCCACTCGCTCAGCTGAGACAACTTATCCGACAGCGACGGAGGGCCTCTCTTCTGGGCGGCGGAGGAGGGAGCGCCGTTCCAGGCGAGGAGCAGGAGTAAGACGAATACGAGTTTCCGAAACATCTTGGGATGGCACTGGCACGACCGCAGACTAATGTCAATCTTGATCTGGAGATGGGGAACGATTTTCCCCACGCTGCTACTTATAATGCTACAGCGACACAAACGTCATGCTGTGCCTGGCCAATCGGCCAAGCCGATGGGTTGGATTGGCCAATCGGAGAAGCCGAGGCCTGCTGAGCTTCCCAATTAGGACAAATGGATTACTAGGGGATGCTCGTGTTGCATATTGAAAGGTTTTAGTTTTAGTCTAGTCTTATGTACATGTTTTATGTACAGTTGATTCTGCCGACAACAATGCATTCTGGCGGGCCTTGATGGCGTCGCAATGGCGCATTCTACACTTGTCTGCATGCTGAAAATCGTGATCTTGTAGATCTTATATAGACGAAAGTTAACACTGTTGAGAGGGTAGAGTAAAGGAGAATAGTTGGGTCATGTCTGATACTTCCGTGACTGCGGAGAGCAAAGGTCCGTTTCTCAGTGGATTTATCGTCTATGAAGGTTAGCGAGAGCCCCAGATCCATATGTGGACTGAGGCTGAGGGGACAGAGCCGGTCACGACGAGGTACCCTGGCAGCGTATACAGAGTTATAGTCACACTGTTGGTTTGACATGCACACGTGGACAGATCACTATAGGCAGCCCAAGGATGACAGTTATATTATGAGAGAATGTGAGCATGAATAACTATGAGCCAATAATATTAACAGTATAAGTCTTGACATTTCAAGGTTCTAGACTTTGTCGCTATATCAACAACACGGTTGATTGGAAAGAGTCTTGGTGAGCTCACTTAGCTGTGAGGTCTTTCTGACCCATTTTGAGAATTTGAAGTCGATTATCTTTTCCCGTGTGAAGCCCTCAGATGGTTCCCCTTCCATGACTTTTCCTAAATATTCGTTTCAAATTATCTTTTTTTTCCCCCAACCCATATACCAGGGGTGGGCAACTTTGACGATGGAGAGGGCCACTATATTTCCACACTCACTCCAGAGGGCCACATTGTATATTCATTTACTGTCGTAGCAAGAATAGCATCGCAGTGCGACGCATTTTGAGCTTGTAGATCAGCTATTGTTGCTAAATTTGAATTGAAATCCTGAATATTTTTTGCCATTTTTGATTTGGAATCAGGCATTGCATTTGTAATCCTGAAAAGTTACACTTTTATTTAATTTCAAATGCATTTAGTTATAATTATGTTAACTTTATGAATTAAATATAAATACATTGGACATAAAAAAGACAATAACGTTTGAATCATCATACTATAATCATCATCATCATATATCATATATATATATATATATATATATATATATATATATATATATACGGACAGCGGAGATATTTTTAGTGTGGGACGTCCTTGTGATCGATGCCCGTGTGTTGGTTCCCACAGCACTAACCTTGTTGGCTGACAGCTCTTGCACTGCGTGAAAAGAGGAGTTAACGGGCAATTATGGGTGTATTTTGGGTGTATTATGGGTGTATTTTGGGTGTATTATGGGTGTATTTTGAGTGTATTATGGGTGTATTTTGAGTGTATTATGGGTGTATTTTCCCCTTAACCCATTTAGGCCTGACCTCGAAATAAAAAAAAAATCTTCTAAATCCTCCAATTTTCTGCAATAAATATTTTCACGATTTTTCAAAAATAGCAGACCTACAAGCTCATAGCGCGCCACTCGGTGGCGCGCTATGAGCTTGTAGATCTGCTATTTTTCAATAGCTAAATTATAACAATGTTTAAAACACCAAAAGGGGTTCCCACCCCAAAATGGGTTAAACCTCAAGTTTAGCGGGCATATACAGTTAATATACGCTAATATGCGGGTGTGACGGTACAATTCGGGAGTTTACCGGAGTTTGTTGGAAAGTTTAACGGGAGTTTCCTGTAATATACACATCCATATTCCATGCTTTTTGCGCAGTGTTGGTGTCCTGCTATAGTCTCATTCCTTCTCCTGGCTGCTATTGTCTGGCTCAGCCTTGGCATTTCATCATACAGATTGTTGTGTTACTCTTGCTGATGTTACTAAAATAAACACTTTAGAGGAACACCATAGAAAACAGTCAAACCAGCTAAAGTGCTTCGACTGCTTTAAAAACATATATCTCTGCTAGCGCTCTCCGACCTGCCAAATGGCCTGCAGTGCTACAGCATGTTTAAAGTGTTAACCCATTTAGGCCTGACGTCGAAATAAAAAAAAAAAAATGTTTCTGTATCAGTGGTGCTCAATATTTCATGTCAATGACCCCAACAATTATATGTAATATGCCTCCGCCCCCCCCCCCCCCCCCCTGCCCCATCTGAAAATATGTTGTTCCAGGGACCTCCCCAGCAGAAGCAAAGATTTCAGATAAAATGTTCACTCTGTAATAATATATATTCAAAGATCTGAGGCACATTCAAACGATTTTTCTAAAATAGCAGATTTACAAGTTCATAGCGCGGCACTCGGTGCCACGCTATGAGCTTGTAGATCTGCTATTTTGCAATAGCTAAAGTGTAACATAACACCAAAAGGGGTGAAATGAAATGAAATGAAATGAAATGATTACTATATTTACCCAGGGTATCTGGGCTAAGCTCAATAACTTGTTTCCAGCCAGGCCCTGCTCATAGAACATTTCATCGTAGTGGTTCAATGCCTTGTTCAAGGGCACTTCAGCGGTGGTAATTTTAACGTGTCGGACCGCTGATTCGAACTGGCGACCTTCCGGTATCAAGACCGCTCCACAATCCGTTCGGCCACCGCTGCCACTATTGAGTTCCCGCCCAACATGGGTTAAGGAGGCGGACAGCTTTGGGACATCAGGCTATTCATGGACCCCGCTCTGCTGTTTCTGCTCTCAATGCTGCTTAATCTTTTGTGGGGAAAGGAAAGGAAATGTAAAAGCCGGGTGAGAGAGAGACAGAGACAGAGAGAGAGAGAGAGAGAGAGAGAGAGAGAGAGAGAGAAAGCGAGAGGCCATCTTCACAATTCGAAAGGCCCTTCTTCAAAATTATTATCTAGGGTGGGAGATCACATCCAATCATTTAATGGTTTCTCCCAAAGTTAACTTATAACGAGAACATTCTTTCCCTATACGTAGACGCAAGTTCGTTCGTTTAAAAAAATATACTTGTGTGCTGCAGCTCTTACGGCTTTTGGCCAAACCTCAAAAACGTTGGTGCACCACCCTTTGATCTTTGCAGCCATAATGTTGTCCTACAGCTTTTCTTTTGCATACCAGGGGTCATCAACAGAGTCGGGTGAGCCCGCTGCCCCCCCAGGTTGGCAGAGGAAGTGTAGCGCCCAGGATTACATTAGATAATTGACAATGGGTTACAAAATTGAGTCGGGTGTAACTAGTAATGGAGTAACTAGTTACTGTAATCACGTTACTTTGGTCGGTAACGAGTAATATAACGACACTACTTCTCCAAATTGGTAATCACATTACAGTTACTGGTCTGGTCACTTTGGAATAGTTACTAGTTATTAGTAGTTATACTTTCGTCCTGCTGCTGCTTTCAACAGTGTTGCGTTGGAGAATAATGCACACAACTAAGGAGATGAGTTGAACAGGTACGCAACTTTACTGTGAGCTGAAAAGGTGCGCTGGCAACGGACGCACTACGCATTTTGTTTTATTCCTTCACTTGTTCAACAACCTGGTATTAAAGAGCCTAAAGAAAGATCTTGTGTATTAGGATCATAAAGATTTGTTAAGTGGCAAATAATGTGACAATGCATCTCAGGCGAGTAACGCAAAAGTAATGTAACGAGTAGTGTAACTAGTTACTTTCTACAGGGAGTCATCAAGTAATGTAAGGCATTACTTTTTTCAAAAGTAATGTGTAATGTGTAGTGTATTACTTTTTTGAGTAACGGACCCCAACTCCGGTCATCAAAGTGTCACAGAGAAAATGTGTCCGTGGCACTTTTTTTCATTATAAAAAAACAAATTATACCATTATAATGTTCTTCTTTTGATCGTAAGACCCAATTATATTTTGAAAATAGCCAATCTTCAAGTCAAACCAAATATAAAGCCTCAACTCCTAACAATTACAAGTGCTTGCCAGGGTGTGTGTGTGTGTGTGGGGGGGGGGACGTGGGGACAGGTCCCCAGTTTTATTTTATTTTGTGATTATTTTGGGGTGTCACGGTGTCCTGAAATGGTTGAGAATCACTGTTCTTGCCTATTACATTTATATCCATTCCAGAAACACTGTCTTAAGTTTCTGAGGCCAAAAGTTGTCGAGGGGCTCGATAGAGTGCACTGCCAAAATAGCTTTCTCTTTTTCTGACCTCACGGGGCACCACCGTGAATGGGAAAAGTTGAACTGTACGCTGCAGAAATGCTCTTCTACCTAGTGGGTTCCTTGGTGCGTGACAGCTGCAATCTATTCACGACGTGTGTTTGGGGGCGACCGCACTTTGCAATATCTCTGACTTGTCTGCTATAATTTAGGATGCCATTAACGCCACCGTCACCACAAGGCCCTCTCTTGGTTCCCAGGGATTTTATCCTGGAGACTTTACTTAAAGGACCACTTCACCACTTTTCAACATCTCTTCATATAATTGGTCCTCACTAATGTTCATGATAAAACACCACCATTTTGTCCTACTCAGTCTGTGTCTCATAGGAGGACTTTGGGCAGTTCGGACACCCGTCCACCAGTGACATCATCATTAGGCAGATTTTTTTTTAAACAAGATTTGTTTTAAAATATATTTAGAGTTTTATTATCGTGACAACGATGGCTTCAACTTTTGCATTGCAACTTTTCAGGAAAAGAAAGCCTGCCGTTTCTATTAGCTTGGATTCACCATCGATGATGTCACTGGTGGACGGGTTTCTGAACTGCCCACAGCCTTCCTATGAGACACAGACTGAGTAGGAAAAAAATGTGGTATTTTATCATGAACATTAGTTAGGACCAATTATAGGAAGAGAAGTTGAAAAGTGGTGAAGTGGTCCTTTAACATTTGGGGGAAAAAAGCTGTCGGATTCTGATGGCTGGTTCTTTTATGGTTGGACTCTTAAAACGGTGAATCTTGTTAGTTGCTGGACCGGAGAGATTGTAAAAGTGTTTAAGAGTGTTCTCAAGTTGCTTTTAATGGATTCCTCAATAGCAAGGAGTCTAGTGGTGTAAAGTAAGTGCTGTGCATTTCCTGGAGTGCGTGTTAACCATTGTCTGCACTTCTATTACTTCTACTCCACTACATCTCAGAGACAGATATTGTACGTTTACTAGAATTGTTTCAAAACTTTCGTTTCTAGCTACTTATTATTGAGTGGTGCAACCACTCCTATGGACAGCTATGTGTGTCCCTGGCTGGCTGTGTCCCCGCATGGGTCTGAGGCTCAGAAAATATGCTATTTCCCTTCAACGCCAAGCGTTTTGGATGCGGGGTGGCTCGCCGGAACCGACCCCGGCCCCCTTGGGTGCGTTCCTGTGGGTCTGGAAGTTCCAGGGACCCCACACATGGAGTTACATACCACTCACTTCACACGGGTGGGATTTTTGACTCCTACAACCAGCAATGTCCCTATGTCCCAACCTATGTCCCTATGTTTAGAGTACCAATAGGGGGTGCTGTTGCACCACTCGCTTGAGACTGGTCTGATTTTTCCAAAACATGTACATTAACCACCATCCCTATACATTTCGACCATTTGCAAATAGCCGATCTACAAGCTTGCATTCTGAGCTTGCAAGTTTCAAATTTCAGTATATTCTGCATAATGAGTACTTTCTATGTTGATGCCGATGCCTTTGCACTTTAAGTGCATTTAGACTTTTACTTGTAACAGAGTATTTAACTACATTGTAGTATCGATACATACTGTACTGCCGTTGGCACCTCGACAGAGTGCATTTCTGGTTTATTCGGCATTTGAGCTGCACAATTCCATGCTGTATTGAATGATGTTGGTATACCATTAGGA
>NW_027637593.1:0-57211 GCF_951216825.1 Electrona antarctica
GTGAAACTGCTAGTATTTCCCTCCACATGCAAGCGGGTGCACAAACAGAACAGATTAAGTCTGGCCCCTCCCAATGCATATTGCCCCAGGGGGAAGATAAAGTCTGGCCCCTCTCAATGCATATTGCCCCAGGGGGCAGATTAAGTCTGGCCCCTCTCAATGCATATTGCCCCAGGGGGCAGATTAAGTCTTGCCCCTCTCAATGCATGTTGGCCCAGGGGGCAGATTAAGTCTGGCCCCTCCCAATACATATTGCCCCAGGGGGCAGATTAAGTCTGGCCCCTCTCAATGCATATTGCCCCAGGGGGCAGATTAAGTCTGGCCCCTCTCAATGCATATTGCCCCAGGGGGAAGATTAAGCCTGGCCTCTCTCAATGCATATTAGGGGGCAGATTAAGTCTGGCCCCTCTCAATGCATATTGCCCCAGGGGGAAGATTAAGTCTGGCCCCTCTCAATGCATATTGCCCCAGGGGGAAGATTAAGTCTGGCCTCTCTCAATGCATATTAGGGGGCAGATTAAGTCTGGCCCCTCTCAATGCATATTGCCCCAGACAGATTAAATCTGGCCCCTCTCAATGCATATTGCCCCAGGGGGCAGATTAAGTCTGGCCCCTCTTAATGCATATCGCCCCAGGGGGCAGATTAGGTCTGGCCCCTCTCAATGCATATCACCCCAGGCAGATTAAGTCTGGCCCCTCTCAATGCATATCACCCCAGGCAGATTAAGTATGGCCCCTCTCAATGCATATTGCCCCAGGGGGAAGATTAAGCCTGGCCTCTCTCAATGCATATTAGGGGGCAGATTAAGTCTGGCCCCTCTCAATGCATATTGCCCCAGGGGGAAGATTAAGTCTGGCCCCTCTCAATGCATATTGCCCCAGGGGGAAGATTAAGTCTGGCCTCTCTCAATGCATATTAGGGGGCAGATTAAGTCTGGCCCCTCTCAATGCATATTGCCCCAGACAGATTAAATCTGGCCCCTCTCAATGCATATTGCCCCAGGGGGCAGATTAAGTCTGGCCCCTCTTAATGCATATCGCCCCAGGGGGCAGATTAGGTCTGGCCCCTCTCAATGCATATCGCCCCAGGCAGATTAAGTCTGGCCCCTCTCAATGCATATCACCCCAGGCAGATTAAGTATGGCCCCTCTCGATGTTGGGACAGGATTCTAGGCTGACACATCTGTAATGAACAAAGCAATTCTTACAGCTTAAGGAGAAAGAGATCTACCAGAGCTGAGCCCTACCAGCAACACAATAAAACATTTACCATTTCAATCTTTCTTTTTACTAACATGTTTGTTAACAATGTTGTTAAACTCTAAATCTGGCTGAATTAACTGGAGACCTTCTAGATTCTCAGAAGGCCTCTCTACCATTCAGATATGTCTGCCCCTGTTTCTGTATCGACACGCACGCACGCACGCACGCACGCACGCACGCACGCACAGTCAGCTCACCTTCAGCTGATCCTGCTCTTGTAGACGTTGAACTTGAACCTGACATTGGTGGGTCAGCGGCTGTGGCTCCATGCTGGTCTGTTGGGTCAGAAAAGACAAAAGACTTATTACACAGTACTGTGTGTGTGTGTGTGTGTGTGTGTGTGTGTGTGTGTGTGTGTACACAGACACTGCCAGTAGGCCACAGAAGTAACGTAAACGATACTTTTCCACATATTGTATGTTTTATACTTTAAAAAATATTTCAGGCCCGTTGAGAACTCTACCGCTGGGCTCTGTGTGAACGGCATCTAGTTGAGAACTCTACCGCTGGGCTCTGTGTGAACGTCATCTAGTTGAGAACTCTACCGCTGGGCTCTGTGTGAACGGCATCTAGTTGAGAACTCTACCGCTGGGCTCTGTGTGAACGCCATCTAGTTGAGAACTCTACCGCTCGGCTCTGTGTGAACGTCATCTAGTTGAGAACTCTACCGCTCAGCTCTGTGTGAACGTCATCTAGTTGAGAACTCTACCACTGGGCTCTGTGTGAACAGAACAACATTGCATGGCACTGGCAGAATGCCAGTCGTTGCCCACAGGGAATATGCCCGGTACGTCCTATGGCCTGTCCAGCCCTGGACTCTATGGTCCTTTAAGTATGTGTTACTAGTGTTAGGCCTTACCTGGTTGGGACATTATATACCCATTATACAATATATAGTTTTCTTCAAATGTATTTGTCTTTTTGGTATTCTTTTTTTGCAATTGCTTGCTGTCAATACTGCTAAAATGCTGGTGAATGTTGCAGTTCTATGTCATAATTATGGGTGTGCTCTGTGTAAAGAACAAACAAAAAAATACATCTCTGCTTCGGGGATGGGGGGGGGGGCTTTGCATGTTGGTGGCCCAGGGGCCCTTTATCTAGAGTCAATAATCAGTTCATAAGACATCTATTCATAGAGTCATTAATCAGCTCACCTTTAGCTCTGCCTGGAGCTTTATGCTGGAGATGAAAATAGAAGAGAACAGATTAGATGAGACACACAAACAACTGAGGAGGCCTTTCTATTTTTTTTGAGGGGCGCTGGCCCCTCCTATGTGTCCAGCTTTGTCCAGGTTTGGTACCGTCCCAAAGTCGGCTCTTCGGTGCTACTGAAAATTTCTGACGAGCCGAAATCATAGGAGTATGAATCGGCCCTAACAGTGATGTTAATGTACAGATGCTACTGCCTACAGTCTGTAGACTAACAGTGATGTTAATGTACAGATGCTACTGCCTACAGTCTGTATACTAATAGTGATGTTAATGTACAGATACTACTGCCTAAAGTCTTTATACTAACAGTGATGTTAATGTACAGATGCTACTGCCTACAGTATGTATACTAACAGTGATGTTAATGTACAGATGCTACTGCCTACAGTCTGTAGACTAACAGTGATGTTAATGTACAGATGCTACTGCCTACAGTCTGTAGACTAACAGTGATGTTAATGTACAGATGCTACTGCCTACAGTCTGTAGACTAACAGTGATGTTAATGTACAGATGCTACTGCCTACAGTCTGTATACTAATAGTGATGTTAATGTACAGATGCTACTGCCTACAGTCTTTATACTAACAGTGAATGTTTGCAATACATTTAAACAACTCAGCTCTGGTCTTCAGTTAGTCTGCTTTGTAAATAAACATACCTTATTTCGTCTGCGTCTGCCTGGGATGTTCCCCATGTTGATGTCTTCCTTGTTGCTTCTTCTAACAGTTCTGGTGACAAATGACAACAACAGTGATGTTTATGCAAATTGGGTTAATGTAGGAATGAGACCGGGTTGGTTGTGTTCAGCGCTATCCAATGGCAGCTCTTCTACATAGACTTCTATTGGCTTCAGTCCAATGGCAGCTCTTCTACATAGACTTCTATTGGCTTCAGTCCAATGGCAGCTCTTCTACATAGACTTATATTGGCGATAAGTCCTGGACTGGAAGTTGGCAGAATGCACTGGAAACCGCCCAGCTTTAATGATTAAATCCCTTTATTTTAGATTATTTTGTAGTAATAGTACAACATAAACATTACAGAGACTTTAGTTGTTACTGTACGATACTTTAAAACAGTTGTCATGTTGCACACATGACCTAAAATGGCTCTTATTTGTGCCGCCCTCGTTGAAAACAATGTATTTCCAACTCCAGCTTGTCCCTCTCCATCCAGGCTGCATGAACAGTGCTCGAGAGCTCAGTTTTCTGCAACCTTAATGACGCAACTCTCCTAGTCGTCGCCCCCTCCCCCCCCCCCCCCCCCCCACACACACACACACGTCAGACTATAAGAATGTTCAGAATGTCATGCACAGAATATACGTGTGTGTGTGTGTGTGTGTGTGTGTGTGTGTGTGTGTGTGTGTGTGTGTGAGAGAGAGAGAGAGACCAGGTAGCGTCAACCAAACTGAAGGCATGCAGGGCATTCTATGCCATCAAAATGTCTTAAAATACTTAAAATACTCATAGATGATCATAGAACCATAGAATCATAGAACCTTAGAATCATAGAACCATATAACCATATAAGAACCATAGAACCAATTCCCTGTGACCGCTTCTGACCAAGGCTACGTCATTGAACTTTTTTAGATTTTATTTTATTTTATTTGTCATGTCATATGAAAGCAGGGAATCATAGCTTCAAATTGACATATTGGTTGTTCAGTTTGACCCACCAGTTTTGGAGATATGGCTTATAGAGTAATGTCTTGCAGAGAAACAGCGAGTTGAGAAAACAGGCTTGAAAGGTTCACTTCTGTGGACTCTTGACATTACACCTAGCTACATGTTTAAGCATTTATTTCATAAGTACATGTCTTCTGTGGACTCTAAGGCCCTCATTTATCAATGCAGTGTAAAATCTGCCCCAAATTCGAGCGTCGGTTTTGGAGTACATTCACGTCGGCATGACATTTATGAAGTGATCCCAAACAGCTGATCCTTCCTTCATTTCATTCCTAGCAGTGATAAATGTGGCGGCTGAAATCAATCTGGCACGCCCTATGAAATCAAGCCTCGCCCTCGTTTTTGCGATATGAGCAACTGCAATACGACCAAACAACATATATGGAAACCATGGTTACATGATGGAAAAAGCCAATGAAAAAAGTTTACCCCGCTTGCCTTGCTGCCCCCCCCCCACACACACAACACACACACACACACACAAACACACACACACAACTTGCAAGCCCAACTGGTGTGTTATCTAAATAAATAAAGAACGAACACCTGCATGAATTAAATAATAGCTGTAGGCCTATACCCTACACATGTTTGTTTCCCTCTCGCCTCGCTTGTCTGGCTGTCATGTCCACGCACGCACGCACGCAAGCACGCACGCACGCACGCACCAAGGCTACATGACACATCACAGTTGCATTATGAGCATGTTGGAATACGTTTGTAGGCTACTATATTAATATCCCGTTTCCCGTTAATATCCCGTCCTCCCGACTCCCGAAAATGATCTCGCTTTTATCTGAATGACTGTCAAAGCACTTGATGATCACTAAATGGTGAATGATTAAGCCCCTTACTATAGCATACAATTGCAAATAGGCAAGCTATATGCGTGCAGGCGTGCAGTCGTGCAGTCCATTTATGCCCAAATCATTTTTTATAATATCACAGGGATTATATATAGGCCTCTGATGTCACGCTCATGCGCTCCCAAATCATCTCACAAGTGTGCTCGCATAAATATGTTTAACAAGGTTTGATTAAGCATAAACTAGTACATTGTAAACATGTTACCGGTATATTGTTTTTAATTGCTTGTAAAGTTGGAAATCTCTCTTTTTCTTTTCTTTATACAGTTTTATATTAACATTTTAGGAGTGAATACATTATGTTTAGATGCCTGTGACAGCCTGTCAGCTGGTCAGTCAATGCTGCTCCGCTTTTCTACCACAGAAAAACAGCTGAGGACTTAAGCCTACGACAGCTCCCGACCTGATGCGATTTTTGTCCTGGCGCACATTCAAGTTCAAGGTTTTGCGGAAATTATAAAGGCCGAAAATTTCAGTAATTCCGGCATGCACCCATATTTTGGCGTACGCCGAGTTGATAAATGAGGGCCTAACATTAAGCATTTATTTCATATTTACATGTCTTCTGTGGTCTCTAACATTACACCTAGCTACATGTTTAAGCATTTATTTCATATTTACATGTCTTCTGTGGTCTCTAACATTACACCTAGCTACATGTTTAAGCATTTATTTCATATTTACATGTCTTCTGTGGTCTCTAACATTACACCTAGCTACATGTTTAAGCATTTATTTCATATTTACATGTTTTCTGTGGTCTCTAACATTACACCTAGCTACATGTTTAAGCATTTATTTCATATTTACATGTCAGCTCTGACACTTATTTCAGACATGCTCTAGTAGGTGAAGAGTCTGCCTGTGCTATTAACTCATTTTGGATTAAAATGAATACATAAATAAATCCGTTTTTCTCCTCTCCTGAACGGTTAGTCTTGCCCCAATGACTGTCTCTGTACCAAAATGAGTCACCTATGTTTGTGAGATGTGGGAAAAACGGGATAAACACCAAATCGAGAATCTGCTTTACACCAGTGGCTCCCAAAGGAGGGTCCGGGGACCCCCAGGGGTCCCCGAGGGAGTTCCAGGGGGTCCCCAGCTAATAGTTTGGAACCAAATGGACCCTTATGTGGGTCTGTAACTCTGAGAGTGTACAAATGGAATTTTGTACACTCAGAGTTACATTAACTTTGATTTTACAATATAAATTGGGGGTCTCAGAGATAGACATGCCATTAAATGGGGGGTCCGTAGCCTGTTGCATATGAAACTGGGGGTCCTTGAAATGAAAATGTTGAACACAACTTCTATTCTCCATATTCAGACCACGGCCATCTTACCATATAAGTTAATGGCAAGGTGCTACCAAGGTGCAACGTCCAATGGCAGCCCATTCATCCAAACAGAACAGTCCTATCTGATTGTATTAAACAACGTCAAACTCACCAACATTGCAGCTGTACGGAAAGCGTGAATTATTCTTTCTATCCTCAGTGTTTGTTTCATAAAAATCCACCGTAGACATGTTGTTATGAGCTACTTTGTGGCCTTGTGCAGGTGATTCTTTTTCTAAGTGCTGGAGTTTGGAAGTGCTCGTTAGACATCACTCAACAGCCAAACTCAAATGTGTACCACCTGTTTTGAATTAGCACATAATGCAGGAGGCAGCAGGACGTCGCTTTACCGAAAACGAGTGCTTCCAAACTCTGATGGAAACATGGCCGCGGTCTGCAAATGGTCAATAGAGCCGTAAAAATCTTCTCTTATGGGGGTCCCTGGTATATCTTTTCTAATGGGGGTCCGTGGGGCTGATTAGTGTCATTTTGGGGGTCCTTGACATGGAAAAGTTTGGGAGCCACTGGTGTAGAGCAGTGGTTCCCAAACTTTTTCATGTCAAGGACCCCCAGTTTGACATGCATTAGTCTACTGACCCCCATTTAATGGCATTTCTATCTCTGGGACCCCCAATTTATATTGTACAAATCAGTTAGTTTAACTCTGACGTGCAAATGGTTCCATTTGTACACTCTCAGAGTTACAGACCCATAAGGGTCCATTTGGTTCCAAACTATCATTTAGCTGGGGACCCCTGGAACTCCCTCAAGGACCCCTGGGGGTCCCCGGACCCCACTTTGGTAACCACTGCTCTACACACAGAATTCTGCAAAAAACACCAAATAACGCAGGTCAGAATTAGGACGACACCGACTCATAATCAAAATAAAAAGAGAGCACGTAATAGTAATACAAATAATTAGCATAATAATTATAATAATAATTATATCTGGGATATAAAACATAGTACTCAAAGCCACTTTACATGTGGAGAGAACAAAAAGAAAATTACAACTTCATAAGGGAAAGATAAAGAAGTAAAAGATAAGAATTTAAAAGCAATAAAACAGTAAAAGTATTTGGAAGCACGCACGCACGCACGCACGCACGCACGCACACCTTCTCATCGTGGTTGCGTACCAAGCATTCTCACCAGAAACAGCCGAGCACTCAAAGGTATTTTCTGTGCGTGACATTCTGAACATTCTTATAGTCTGACATGACTGTGTGTGTGTGTGTGTGTGTGTGTGTGCCACTTTACATGTGGAGAGAACAAAAAGAAAATTACAACTTCATAAGGAAAAGATAAAGAAGTAAAACTGTGTGTGTGTGTGTGTGTGTGTGTGTGTGTGTGTGAGAGAGAGAGAGAGAGAGAGAGAGAGAGAGACCAGGTAACGTCAACCAAAGCTGTGAAGGAGCTGAGAGACTATGCCATTAAAATGTCTTAAAATACTTAAAATACTCATAGATGATCATAGAACCATAGATTGTGTGACCGCTTCTGACCGAGGCTAAGTCATTGAACTTTTGTTCACTTCTGTGGTCTCTAACATTACACCTAGCTACATGTTTAAGCATTTATTTCATATTTACATGTCTTCTGTGGACTCTAACATTACACCTAGCTACATGTTTAAGCATTTATTTCATATGTACATGTCTTCTGTGGACTCTAACATTACACCTAGCTACATGTTTAAGCATTTATTTCATATTTACATCATGTCTACTGTGGTCTCTAAGGCCCTCATTTATCAATTGAGTGTAAAATCTGCCCCAAATTCGAGCGTCGGTTTTGGAGTACATTCACGTCGGCATGACATTTATGAAGTGATCCCAAACAGCTGATCCTTCCTTCATTTACACCCTTTTGGTGTTTTAAGCATTATGTTATACTTTAGCTATTGAAAAATAGCAGATTACAAGCTCATAGCGCGGCACCGAGTGCCGCGCTATGAGCTTGTAGTTCTGCTGTTTTTTGAAAAATCGTAGCACAAATTTATATATTCTTTCAGAGCAAACATTTTAACATAGAAACATATTTTGTTTTCAGAAAACTGTCATGATTTAGATGTCAGTTGTGCTCAAACTATTTCATGTCAAGGACCCCAACAATTATTATATGTATTTGGCCTCCGACCCCCATCTCAAAATATGACCCTCCAGAAGCAAAGATGAGTTCAAATGTTCGCTCTGAAAGAATATATATATTCCAAATTTGCGCTACGATTTTTCAAAAAACAGCAGATCTACAAGCTCATAGCGCGGCACCGAGTGCCGCGCTATGAGCTTGTAGTTCTGCTGTTTTCAATAGCTAAAGGCTTAAAGGCTTAAAAACACCAAAAGGGGTTCCCGCCCAGAATGGGTTTTGGGGGTCGTTGAAATTTAAAAAAAAGTTTGAGCACCACCACTGTATGTACACTAAATGGAACAGAGCCTTAATTAGTATCAATATCATCGGTAACACCTGTGATTAAGGAAGCAGGGTGTAGTGTGTGTGTGTGTGTGTGTGTGTGTGTGTGTGCGTCCATACAGCAGCATGCTTAGCCTCCATTAATTAAACAGACATGATGAACAACACTTACCATGAATTCATCCTGGTGCTTTAATCCCACGTTGTTAAAACATCAAGCAGTCCAGACTGTTCAGAGGCTGTGTGTCAGAGAGAGAGAGCGACAGAGAGAGACACAGAGAGAGGAGAGATAACCTGTTTGTTTCCACAAACACACAAGCCAAAAAATGGGTGTGTCTAAAGCCACACTCCTGTGTTTTTCTCACTGACATTAACACACTGGGTGTGTCTATTTGTACGTCTCTAAATGTGTTGATGATTTGAACATGGTGGACCCTCTTGTAAACAATGCTTTATTGGGTCGTCCACTCACAGTTAACAGTCTTTGTATTGAGTTTGTGCTTGAAATGTACTGTAATTCTGCAAACTGTTAATAAATACTTCCAGTATAACCAGTAGTGTGTCATTTCAGTTTCTAGGTGTAGGTTCCCTTTAAACAACAGCATGGTGACACAGAGAGAGAGAGAGAGAGAGAGAGAGAGATCACTTGTTTGTGGAAACAAGTTATTTCTCTAACAAAACACACACACACACACACACACACACACACACACACACACACACACACACACACACACACACACACACACACACACACACACACACACACACACACACACACACACACACACACACACACACACACACACACACACACACACACACACAAACCATGCTATGTTAGTAAGAATTAAGATAATCAGAATCAATCTCTGTTGTCACATTACATCACATTACAAGTAAGGTGGGTGAAAAACATGGCTGTGTCTTCAGGCTCATCAACGCAGGGAAAAACCTGCTTGTGTCCAAGGTATATTAAATGGAGGTAAGGTCACCAACGTCATTTTCGCTATCACGCAATTCCAGGCGGCAGATTCGTCGCACCATGGGAGCCAAACTGCACCCGGATGTTCAGCAGATTGCACTGGAGTCGATGAGAGCTCAGTGACCAGCTCTATTTATATATAAAATACACTGGAGTCGATGAGAGCTCAGTGACCAGCTCTATTTATATATAAAATACACTGGAGTCGATGAGAGCTCAGTGACCAGCTCTATTTATATATAAAATACACTGGAGTCGATGAGAGCTCAGTGACCAGCTCTATTTATATATAAAATACACTGGAGTCGATGAGAGCTCAGTGACCAGCTCTATTTATATATAAAATACACTGGAGTCGATGAGAGCTCAGTGACCAGCTCTATTTATATATAAAATACACTGGAGTCAATGAGAGCTCGGTGACCAGCTCTATTTATATATAAAATACACTGGAGTCAATGAGAGCTCAGTGACCAGCTCATGAACAAACGCTATTTCTGAATGACTGAGATCTTTTGTAAAGCAATCACTTTTGGAAAATAACAGAAGACATGTAACACATTATTGTCTTCTGTGTTGCTTTTCGATGTGTACACTGTGTCATTTTATAGAGGGATGGCAGTACAATCGAATGATCTACCCATATTTCAGGATGTCTTCTAATTGAAATGATGAGTAAGCATCTATGACAAAGGGCCATGAAAATATGACCTTTTTAAAAAAAAGTGGTCATGTGGCTCAATTTGCCCCAGGTAAGGGGTAAGTTGATCCAAGTCGAGGGGCAAGTCGAACCACATGATATTTGCTTAAACTTGAACAGATAATGTATTCACTTATCAATAATAATATAATAAGTTTTCCTTTTGCAAATAGTCTTATTTATTTGTTTATTTATTATTTAAACAATATTAAGACAATTAAATAATGTTTGTTATTCAGAACCTTATTTTTGCAATATTGTTAATACAATATTACAAACTTCTCTTAAATGTGTATGTACATGAAAATTAAAGGTCATTCAGTATAATTTGAGTAGCAAAGACTTAATAAAAAAAATATGAATAGTGATTCCCATTGACTCAATTTACCCCCGGACATGAAAGTGTCAGCACAGTCACGTGACCATGACACTTCCTTCTCTAATCTTCCTTGGTTGTGTCTATAGGCTCATCGACGCAGTGAAAAACGATAGAGAAAACCGTAGGGACAAATTGGGCCAGGGGGGCCCTTGCCTCTCAGGGGCCCTTCAGGGAAATTGGACCGCGCGGTACTATAGGTTTGACGCCCTGAAAAAGGCTCCTGGGGCCCTTCATTGGCCATTGATTTTGTTAAATTTAGGTCAGAAAGATGAAAAAAAACACACAGAAAATCACGAAAATGTTGCGCGCACGCACGCACGCGCACTATGGGGGTCCTGCAAAATGTACTGGTCCAGGGGCCCAGGGGCCCTGGGACCCAGGGGCCCTTGTAGGGGTTAATCCGTCCCTTGAGAAAAGAGAGGGTGCATAATATGACCAATGTGAGAGCATAATAAATAAAAGGTCATACTGAAGGTATGTGTACGAATGTAAATTAAATTAGTCTGCATGAATCAGTTCGGTCTTTGCATCAGACTTAGCTCTTGTTAAGTTTATTAATTATCATGACGTCACATGCACGCACGCGGTCCTTGAGGGAGTTCCAGGGGGTCCCCAGATAAATGATAGTTTGGAACCAAATGGACCCTTATGGGTCTGTAACTCTGAGTGTACAAATGGAACCAATTGGACCCTTATGGGTCTGTAACTCTGAGAGTGTACAAATGGAACCAAATGGACCCTTATGGGTCTGTAACTCAGAGAGTGTACAAATGGAACCAAATGGACCCTTATGGGTCTGTAACTCAGAGAGTGTACAAATGGAACCAAATGGACCCTTATGGGTCTGTAACTCAGAGAGCGTACAAATGGAACCAAATGGACCCTTATGGGTCTGTAACTCTGAGAGCATACAAATGGAACCACTCTGAGTTAAATTAACTTTGATTTTTACAATATACATTGGGGGTCCCAGAGATAGAAATGGTTAATTCAGGTCAAACTGCGGGTCCTTGAAATTAAAATGGTTGAGAATCACTGCTAGAGCCGTAAGATCTTCTCTCATGGGGGTCCCTGGCATATCTCTTCAATGGGGGTCCCTGGAATACCTCTTCAATGGGGGTCCGCAGGCTAATTATGGCCAATTTGGGGGTCCTTGACATTCATAGTGCACGATGAGAGTTGGTGGATGTAGTGAAGAACTACAAGCGACGCATTGTGAGTGTGTAGATCTGCTATTTCCACCACACACACACACACACACACACACACACACACACACACACACACACACACACACACACACACACACACACACACACACACACACACACACACACACACACACACACACACACACACACACACACACACACACACACACACACACACACACACACACACACACACACACACACACACACAGGCATGCGGACCAGCTGGTTTGGAGAGCAGGTCAGATTAGTTGTTACTTCCTCTTCAGCGTCTGTTTCTTTGAACTGCAGACGTCCTTTTAACCCATTCAGGACGGGAACCCCTTTATGTTACACTTCAACCCATTCAGGCCTGACGTCGACATTTTAAAAAAGTTCTTCTAAATCATGACAGTTTTCTGATTAGTTTATATCTCAGTGGTGCTCAACATTTCATGTCAAGGACCCCAACAATGATATGTAATCGGCCGCCGACCCTTATCTGAAAAGATTTGAGTTAAAAACGATACAGAGACACCTCCCTGGCAATATAACGATACAGAGACACCTCCCTGGGGGTCGGCGGACAATAAATTTGCCTTATAGATTAGGTGCGACTGCTTATATCAACTACTCGGTCACCGTCACACATCAGTGTCCTGTTTACTTCCTTTTGTCTCACTAAGGCCCTCATTTATCAATTGAGTGTAAAATCTGCCCCAAATTCGAGTGTAGGATTCGTAGTACACCCACGTCGGGTCGGCATTTATAAAGTGATCGCAGACAGCTGATCCTTCCTAATTTCATTCCTAGCAGTAATAAATGTGACGGCTGAAATCAATCTGGCACGCCCTGTGAAATCAAGCCTCGCCCTCGTTTTTGCGACATGAACAACTGCAATACGACCTGGAAACCATGGATACAGGAAAAACTTGCTCCCCGCCTCACCCCCCCCTCTCATACACACACACACACACACACAGACGCACGCACGCACACGCAACTTGCAAGCCCAACTAACTGGTGTGTTGTATCTTAAATAAATAAAGAACGAACACCTGCATGAATTAAATAAAGCTGTAGGCCTCCTACCCTGTCTGTTTCCCTCTCACCTCGCTTGCCTTTCTGTCATGTCCACGCACGCACGCACGCACCTCAAGGCTACATGACACGTCACATCGCATCGCCATGAATGGAATACGTTTGTAGGCCTATAATAATTTTACCCATTCGTGTGCAGTGCACGGCGAAGGCGATCAGTGAGACTGCGCACTGCTGTGATAAGTCCTGTGGGTGAGTGATGCCTGCATGAGAGATAGGCTACCATGTCGTCAAGGCAGTAATAATCAACGTTTATGGAGTGATTTGATCATTGATGAACAAATCATAAACATATGGATGAAGGTTTGCATATGTGCTGGGCTGGCGACGCACGCCACGGCCCCGTCCTCCCGACCCCCGAAAATGATCTCGCTTTTATCTGAACTGTCAAAGCACTTATTTAAATGGTGAATGATTAAGCCCCTTACGCCTATAGCCGGCTACAATTGCAAATAGGCAAGCTGTATGATTGTCATTGTCACTTGGAAATAAAGGCGTGCAGTCCATGTGCCTTTTTTTATAATATCACAGTGATTCTATAGGCATATGATGTCACGCTCATGCCGCATGCGATGCGCTCCCAAATCATCTCACAAGTGCGCTCGCATAAAAAGGCCAGTAAAGCACCGTTTGATTAAGCAGAAACTAATACATTGTAAACATGTTATATTGTTTTTAATTGCGCGATTTTAATTACTTGTAAAGTTGGAAATCTCTCTTTTTCTTTTTTTACATGTATACATACCAGTGACGTAGAGTCTCTGGGGGCCGGGGGGCCAGGGCCCCCATGAGGAATTGGACCAGGGATCTCGGCCCCCATGAGGAATTGGACCTGAATATATATTCGCCTCGGTTCGTCCCGTTTGTGCCTCATCAGGTCGCGCCTGTTCGTGCAATTCTCGTCTTGCATTGACTGTGTATACAATCGCGCCGCTCTAACCATCCAAGTCTGGTGATTTTTGTCCTGGCTCAAGTTCAAATTCATGCTTTGGCGCAAATCATAAATGCCGAAAATTGCGGTAATTTCGGCGTACACCCATATTTTGGCGTACGCACGGTTGGTAAATGAGGGCCTAACACTTTGCAGGGACCCCGCAGTACCTCCCAGTGCCACCATGCAGCCCATACAGGGTCCCTGCAGTCCCTCCCACCATCCACCTTCACCCATTGCATCTTGCAATGGGTCTGGTCCACAAGATTCGATACACCACCAATGATACCCATGTACCTGTCTAAATACTTAATTAAGATACCCATGTACCTGTCTAAATGCTTCACCAAGATACCCATGTACCTGTCTAAATACTTCATTAAGATACCCATGTACCTGTCTAAATGCTTCACCAAGATACCCATGTACCTGTCTAAATACTTCATTAAGATACCCATGTACCTGTCTAAATACTTCATTAAGATACCCATGTACCTGTCTAAATGCTTCACTAAGATACCCATGTACCTGTCTAAATACTTCACTAAGCTACCCATGTACCTATCTAAATACTTCACTAAGATACCCATGTACCTGTCTAAATACTTCATTAAGATACCCATGTACCTGTCTAAATACTTCATTAAGATACTCATGTACCTGCGTAAATACTTCATTAATGTCAACGAAGTCCACTCCCACAACACCAGAGGGAGTGCAACAAACCATACATGTGCAACCCAGATTCGGCTCAAACAAGGGACTAAATTATTTTCGCTCCTATGCCACCAAAATGTGGAACGCCCTACCAACAGTCATTAAGACATGCAAATCCCTTGACTCCTTCAAAACCGCTCTCAAAGGGCACCTACGGACGGCTGCAATTCAAAACTGGACCCCGTAGAATTTGAATTCCCCCCACCCCAACGCCCACCGCTTCCTCCCTTTTTCCCCATATGTTTATTTTCCCTTTTTACCTCCTTTATGATGAATTCCTGTTCTGTTCTTTGGATATATATAGTAGTGTCTATTTGTACGTCTCTAAATGTTTTGATGAATTGAACAAGGTGGACCCTCTTGTAAACAAGTGTAATGCTTTATTGGGTCGTCCACTCACAGTATAACAGTCTTTGTATTGAGTTGTGCTTGAAATGTACTGTAATTCTGAAAACTGTTAATACAATTTTCAATCAATCAATCAATCAATCAAACCATGCAGCCAATGCAGGGTCTATACACAGGGGTGGGCAACTTTGACGATGGAGAGAGCCACTATAGTTCCACACTCACTCCAGAGGGCCACTATATTTCCACACCAACTCCAGAGGGCCACTATAGTTCCACACTAACTCCAGAGGGCCACTATATTTCCACACCAACTCCAGAGGGCCACTATAGTTCCACACTAACTCCAGAGGGCCACTATATTTCCACACCAACTCCAGAGGGCCACTATAGTTCCACACTCACTCCAGAGGGCCACTATATTTCCACACCAACTCCAGAGGGCCACTATAGTTCCACACTAACTCCAGAGGGCCACTATATTTCCACACCAACTCCAGAGGGCCACTATAGTTCCACACTCACTCCAGAGGGCCACTATAGTTCCACACTCACTCCAGAGGGCCACTATAGTTCCACACTCACTCCAGAGGGCCACTATAGTTCCACACTCACTCCAGAGGGCCACTATAGTTCCACACTCACTCCAGAGGGCCACTATAGTTCCACACTCACTCCAGAGGGCCACTATAGTTCCACACTCACTCCAGAGGGCCACTATAGTTCCACACTCACTCCAGAGGGCCACTATAGTTCCACACTCACTCCAGAGGGCCACGTTGCCTATTACTGTCATAGCAAAAATAGCCAATCTACAAGCTCAAAACGCGTCGCACCTAGGGTGACCAGATCCAAACTGTTCATTTGAGGGACAGAAGTATGGCTTGTGTGGGACAAGTGGGAGGGGGGGACCCCGTCCCCCCGTCCCACACAAGCCATACTGGAGTACTGGGTTAGCAACTTACTTGAGTTGCTATTAAATGCCTTGATGTCATATTCGACCATAGGCCTATTGGCTATCATTTATACACTCCTCTGGTGTCTCACATTTTGTTTTAAAATCATGCTTATTTTTTATGCTATGCTTAAAGAGCTTTACAACAGAAGGCCAACTATTAGGGGACTAACTATTACTATTAGGGGACTACTGTAACTATTAGGCCCTAATAGTTAGTTACAGTTAATTAGAGCATTTGAACACTGATGCAATAGAGCGTCGCAGTCCCGCCCCCTTTCATGACGACGCCAGGCCCAGGAAATGATTCCCAATGCATTTTTCCTCATAGACATTTCAAAAAGTATTTATTTAAAGACGGTTACCCCCCGGACAAAGCCAACTCGAGTCGTGACAACTCATGACAACAAACACAATATTATATTATATACACAATACAATATTATGTTTTTTTCTTCTAATTATTTGTTCGGATTCATTTCCTGGGCCCTGAGTCCCGCCCCCAGGAAATTATTCCCCGTTCACTTTCATAGACTTTTCAGAAAGTATTTATTTAATTAAAGACCTTTTAAGTCTCGTACAAAGCCAACTCGAGTTGTGAGAAATCACGACAACAAACAATCTTTTGGGCCGAACAAAGTTTTTCTTCTTTTTTTTTTTTCTTCTTTCCAATGGAAAGAAGCCCTTACCCTTCTTATATTTATATGTTCACTGTGTGGTTTTTTATACTGTGCTGAATAAATAAAAAATACAAGGATGGCAAGTGCCTTGTAACTTAGAACGTAGAAGAAACGCTCTCAAAGGGCACCTACGGACGGCTGCAATTCGAAACTGGCCCCCGTAAAATCTGAATTCCCCACCCCTCACTGTATGTTTCTTTTCCCTTTTTACCTCTATGATGAATTCCTGTTCTGTTCTTTGACTATATAGAAGTGTCTATTTGTACGTCTCTAAATGTTTTGATGAATTGAACATGGTGGACCCTCTTGTAAACAAGTGTAATGCTTAATTGGGTCGTCCACTCACAGTTAACAGTCTTTGTATTGAGTTGTGCTTGAAATGTACTGTAATTCTGCAAACTGTTTGATTGAATAATTGATTGAACAACGTCAAACACATGATTCAATATATGCCATAAATGATGATTTGATTTGGGTGTGTTCTAAATAAAGTGTTAATGTTTATTGTATTAATCTAATCATAGTAAACTAATGCAATTATACTAAAAAGGATAAAGATGAAGGGAAAAGAGACCTTTTTACAGTACAACAATGGTTCAAGTTTATTTTCATCAAACATCTGCTAGCCTATACATATATGGATACTGTTGACTCATCATTACACATACAAATAAATGACATTAATCAGTGTTAGATTATAAACGTATAGATTATAAATCGCTGGTGACACCTTTCAAACACCAAACACGTTCATGTGTTTATAGGTAAACTATATGTTTATAGGTTACTAGTCCTTACCCGTTCTGAATATATGAACAGCAAATGATGTTCAGTGTGGGTAATGTGTGTTCACGTTAACATGCCCCTGTCCAACTGTCAGAGCTGGCTTTCAGGTGCCTGTGTGCCACGCAACCCCCGCGTTGGCCGCGATGCTTCCCCAAAGAAGAAGTTCTGTCGACTGACGCAAGAGTAGCTAGTAGTATCAGGGTCCGAGTTGTTTTCCCCGTGTGGACTGTGGGTCTGTTACGCGGAAAAGTGTGTCCCAGTATTAATCTGTGTCCGTCCCAACATGCATTTCACTGGTGACCCGGAAGTGGACATACAGACAGACAGACAGACAGACAGAAGTCAAACATGTACGTGTTCAGAATTAGAACACTATAAAGTGTTTGAGGTGGACTCGTATTCTAGTGTATTTTATGACCATAAATAAACATCTGGCATTTAACACTTTCCCTGCGATTCACGAGTTGCCCGCGTTATGTTTTCGGGCAATCCACCGGGCATAATGGGATATGAGACGCGTTTTGATGACGTCATCGCAAAAAGGTCCGTCGGTTCGAATTTGCCAGAGGAACAAGCCGTGCGCTGCCCTTTAACCAACTCAGAGGCTGTTCAAAGGTAACTTTAACCAACTCAGAGGCTGTTCAAAGGTAACTTTAACCAACTCAGTGGCTGTTCAAAGGTAACTTTAACCAACTCAGAGGCTGTTCAAAGGTAACTTTAACCAACTCAGTGGCTGTTCAAAGGTAACTTTAACCAACTCAGTGTTCAAAGGTAACTTTAACCAACTCAGTGGCTGTTCAAAGGTAACTTTAACCAACTCAGTGTTCAAAGGTAACTTTAACCAACTCAGTGGCTGTTCAAAGGTAACTTTAACCAACTCAGTGGCTGTTCAAAGGTAACTTTAACCAACTCAGTGTTCAAAGGTAACTTTAACCAACTCAGTGGCTGTTCAAAGGTAACTTTAACCAACTCAGAGGCTGTTCAAAGGTAACTTTAACCAACTCAGTGGCTGTTCAAAGGTAACTTTAACCAACTCAGTGGCTGTTCAAAGGTAACTTTAACCAACTCAGTGTTCAAAGGTAACTTTAACCAACTCAGTGGCTGTTCAAAGGTAACTTTAACCAACTCAGTGTTCAAAGGTAACTTTAACCAACTCAGTGGCTGTTCAAAGGTAACTTTAACCAACTCAGTGGCTGTTCAAAGGTAACTTTAACCAACTCAGTGTTCAAAGGTAACTTTAACCAACTCAGTGGCTGTTCAAAGGTAACTTTAACCAACTCAGTGTTCAAAGGTAACTTTAACCAACTCAGTGGCTGTTCAAAGGTAACTTTAACCAACTCAGTGGCTGTTCAAAGGTAACTTTAACCAACTCAGTGTTCAAAGGTAACTTTAACCAACTCAGTGGCTGTTCAAAGGTAACTTTAACCAACTCAGAGGCTGTTCAAAGGTAACTTTAACCAACTCAGTGGCTGTTCAAAGGTAACTTTAACCAACTCAGTGGCTGTTCAAAGGTAACTTTAACCAACTCAGTGGCTGTTCAAAGGTAACTTTAACCAACTCAGTGGCTGTTCAAAGGTAACTTTAACCAACTCAGTGGCTGTTCAAAGGTAACTTTAACCAACTCAGTGTTCAAAGGTAACTCTATACCTAGGCAGTCTATAGGATATTAGACTCATATTAGATATTAGATTAGATTCAACCTGTTAAGTACAACTGTGAGGTTTCTGTTCTTTACTCGAGTATTTCCAATTTCCAATATGTTTTTATTCTACTCCATTACATCTCAGATTCATATATCAAATAATAAACTTTTACTCCACTACATTTATACTTTAGTTACGTTGTATATTTCGATCATCATTACAAGACTTACATTAACCACTTCAGCGCTACAGTATATACATTTTGGACATTTGAAAATAGCCGATCCACAAGCTCACAGTGAGCTTGTAGATCTGTATTACAATATTTTTTTATACATTTGAAAACTTGAAATGAGACATTCTGCACAACGAGTACTTTGACTTTTGGCACTTCAAGTACATTTTGATGCCAAATGTATATGAAATTGTGATATCACTGTTTTTCAGGTCCAGGTTTCAGCCTCCAGGAAGAAACCCTAAATACAAAGGGAAGGGAACCAGACCAAGGGAAGGGAACCACACCAAGGGAAGGGAACCACACCAAGGGAAGGGAACCACACCAAGGGAAGGGAACCAGACCAAGGGAAGGGAACCAGACCAAGGGAAGGGAACCACACCAAGGGAAGGGAACCAGACCAAGGCAAGGGAACCACACCAAGGCAAGGGAACCACACCAAGGGAAGGGAACCAGACCAAGGGAAGGGAACCACACCAAGGGAAGGGAACCACACCAAGGGAAGGGAACCAGACCAAGGGAAGGGAACCAGACCAAGGGAAGGGAACCACACCAAGGGGTACTGTGTACTGTCAAAAAAATCACGGCACACATTTAGCGGTTAGCTAATGGGCGGTGGTTTAGCATTTATCCGTTAGCTAATGGGCGGTGGTTTAGCATTTAGCAGTTAGCTAATGGGCGGTGGTTTAGCATTTAGTCGTTAGCTAATGGGAGGTGGTTTAGCATTTATCCGTTAGCTAATGGGAGGTGGTTTAGCATTTAGCTGTTAGCTAATGGGCGGTGGTTTAGCATTTAACCGTTAGCTAATGGGCGGTGGTTTAGCATTTAACTGTTAGCTAATGGGCGGTGGTTTAGCATTTAACCGTTAGCTAATGGGCGGTGGTTTAGCATTTAGCTGTTAGCTAATGGGCGGTGGTTTAGCATTTAACCGTTAGCTAATGGGAGGTGGTTTAGCATTTATCCGTTAGCTAATGGGAGGTGGTTTAGCATTTAGCTGTTAGCTAATGGGCGGTGGTTTAGCATTTAGCTGTTAGCTAATGGGCGGTGGTTTAGCATTTAACCGTTAGCTAATGGGCGGTGGTTTAGCATTTAGCTGTTAGCTAATGGCCGGTGGTTTAGCATTTAGCTGTTAGCTAATGGGCGGTGGTTTAGCATTTATCCGTTAGCTAATGGGAGGTGGTTTAGCATTTAGCTGTTAGCTAATGGCCGGTGGTTTAGCATTTAGCTGTTAGCTAATGGGCGGTGGTTTAGCATTTAACCGTTAGCTAATGGGCGGTGGTTTAGCATTTAGCTGTTAGCTAATGGGCGGTGGTTTAGCATTTAACCGTTAGCTAATGGGCGGTGGTTTAGCATTTAGCTGTTAGCTAATGGGCGGTGGTTTAGCATTTAGCTGTTAGCTAATGGGCGGTGGTTTAGCATTTAGCTGTTAGCTAATGGGCGGTGGTTTAGCATTTAGCTGTTAGCTAATGGCCGGTGGTTTAGCATTTAGCTGTTAGCTAATGGCCGGTGGTTTAGCATTTAGCTGTTAGCTAATGGGCGGTGGTTTAGCATTTAACCGTTAGCTAATGGGCGGTGGTTTAGCATTTAGCTGTTAGCTAATGGGCGGTGGTTTAGCATTTAGCTGTTAGCTAATGGCCGGTGGTTTAGCATTTAGCTGTTAGCTAATGGGCGGTGGTTTAGCATTTAACCGTTAGCTAATGGGCGGTGGTTTAGCATTTAGCCGTTAGCTAATGGGCGGTGGTTTAGCATTTATCTGTTAGCTAATGGGCGGTGGTTTAGCATTTAGCTGTTAGCTAATGGGCGGTGGTTTAGCATTTAGCTGTTGGCTAATGGCCACCCCGGTGGTTTAGCCGTTAGCTAATGGGCGGTGGTTTAGCATTTACCCGTTAGCTAATGGGCGCCCCGGTGGTCACCAGCTTGTAGTACGCCCCCTTGAGGCCCATGAGGTGGTCATGTGACCCCTTCTCCACCAGCAGGCCTCGTGACATCACGGCGATGATGTCAGAGTTCTGGACGGTGGACAGGCGGTGCGCGATGACGATGCACGTCCGGCCCTCACGCGCCTTGTCCAGGGCGTCCTGCACTGTCTGCAACACACACACACACACACACACACACACACACACACACACACACACACACACACACACACACACACACACACACACACACACACACACACACACACACACACACACACACACACACACACACACACACACACACACACACACACACACACACACACACACACACACTTTAATCATCTAATAACCCATTTAGGCCTGACCTTGAAATTTAAAAACAAATCTTCTAAAACCTCCAGTTTTCTGAAATAAATATTTTCACGATTTTTCAAAAATAGCAGACCTACAAGCTCGTAGCGCGCCACTCGGTGGCGCGCTATGAGCTTGTAGATCTGCTATTTTTCAATAGCTAAATTATAACATAATGTTTAAAACACCAAAAGGGGTTCCCGCCCACACACAGATGCACACACAGACGCACGCACACACACAATTCAACCATCTATTAATGTCCACATACAGTATCAGTAACAAGAGATGCTGATAGGGCAACAGCAGTAGCTGCACAGACGAATCAGAAGCCACCGGGTCGATTTCTACCGCATACATGTCCCGCCTACCTTGGAGGTAGGCCCCTGGTAGGCCCAGACTGAGTAGCGAATTAAGTGACAAAACAAATCCACGGAACGCAGCGAATCAGTCTGGAAGCCAGGCTGTTATGACGGACAGCGGATCAGTCTGGAAGCCAGGCTGTTATGACGGACAGCCGGGACCAGTGTAGTTTTTGGCAGCAAAATTTTGATTTTAGTTTTAGTCATAGTCTCTTCAATAGCTTTCATTTAGTTCCAGTCACATTTTAGTCACCTGGAATGTTTTAGTGTTAGTCTAGTTTTAGTCGACTAAATATCATAATATTTTAGTCGACTAAATCTACGGTTGATTTAGTCGACTAAAATGTATTTTGGCGGGCCTTGATTCCGTCGTAATGACGCTGCGACGCGTTGTGAGCTTGTAGATCGGCTATTTTCAGCAAGCAACCAAGTGAAAAATGACTCATACTGGATCTCTTGTCCACTAGTCCCTTCCTAACATTTTAGTCTAGTTTTTATTTGTTGACGAAATTGTCAGTATATTTAGTCTTAGTCATCATAGCTTAGTTTTAATTTAGTTTCCATGTAGTTTTCGTCAGTGAAAAAAGGTAGTCGACGGACATTTTTCGTCTTAGTTTTTGTTGACGAATCTCCATCTCTGCTTTAATCTTAAAAGGAAACAAACACTGCACACAAACACTCTTATCCAAAACATAGTTAAATTCACAGTTGGCTACATGTGTGAGTAGATCTGCAGATGGGTAGTTATTAGTTCGCTTTTCACTTAGTTTCCATTTAGTTTTCGTCAGTGAAAAAAGGTAGTCGACGGACATTTTTCGTCTTAGTTTTAGTCGACGAAAGCAACACTGTCTGGGACAGCGGGTCAGTCTGGAAGCCAGGCTACACACGAGGACAGGGCGCTCACCTTCTCGCTCTCCGTGTCCAGGGCGGACGTGGCCTCGTCCAGGAGCAGGATCTTGGGGTCACGGATGATGGCCCTGGCGATGGCGATGCGCTGCTTCTGACCGCGAGACAGCTGGGAGCCCTGGGAGCCCACGTTGGTGGCGTACTTCTGTAGAGACCAGACCGACATGTATAGCGTCAGATCCATGAGATTGGCGTGTGTGTGTGTGTGTGTGTGTGTGTGTGTGTGTGTGTGTGTGTGTGTGTGTGTGTGTGTGCGTGTGTGTGTGTGTGTGTGTGTGCGTGCGTGCGTGCAGCGTGTCAAAGATGCTCCCTCCCTCATGTTCTTTAACCCATTTTGGGGCGTGAATCCGTTTGTGTTTTTAAAGCATTATGTTATACTTTAGCTATTGAAAAATAGCAGATCTACAAGCTCGTAGCGCTTGTAGATCTGCTATTTTTGAAAAATCGCGAAAACGTGGCGCAAATCTTTGAATATGTATATATATACATATTTAACGTTTTTGACTCAAATCTTTGGTTCTGGAGAGGGGTCCCTGGCACAACATATTTTCAGATGTGGGTCGGCAGCCAAATACAGATAATTCTGGCGGTCCTTGACATGAAAAAGGTTGAGCACCACTGACATAGAAACATGGGTTTTTTTCAGAAAACTGTCAGGATTTAGAAGACATTTGGAGAATAGAACTCAGGTCTAAATGGGTTAACATAGATGAGTCTCGGAGCTCGAGACCGAGTCGAGTCTCGAGTCTCGGTAAAAACAAAACAGACACTGCTGTCGACACTGGCGTTTCATGGCGTGTCGACGCACCAGTTGTGCTGCGGGACGGAAAAGCAAAGGGATGGAATTGACTTTTTTTTCATTAATATATGTGTAATGCGGTAATGACTCGTCGATACTCGTCGATACTCGTCGAGTCATTTAGAGTCATTGATCTCGAGTCCGAGTCGAGTCTGGAGTCTTTGAGGGGCGAGTCTGAGTACGAGTCTAGAGTCTAGAGTCTAGAGTCTAGACTCTAGAGTCCCATTTGTGGCGACTCGAGTAGGACTATTTTAACTCGAGTTGCCATCTCTGCTGTTTAGTAAACAGAAAATACATTTTCAGGTTGGGATACCAATTTCGACAACTTCGACATTGGATGTGAAACTGGAACACTATACAAATGAAGCTGTGAATGTGTAACCCTGGTTACTGAAAACACTCAATAGCAAAGATCACAGTAGTGTGTGTATGTCTTTTTATTTTAAGAGATTTTGCAACCCATCCTTTCACCCAGTGTCAATTATCAAATTTAATCTAGGGGACACGGGGAGAACATGTGAGGGTACCTACCCTATAGGGGACACGGGGAGAACATGTGAGGGTACTTACCCTAGGGGACATGGGGAGAACATGTGAGGGTACCTACCCTAGGGGACACGGGGAGAACATGTGAGGGTACCTACCCTATAGGGGACACGGGGAGAACATGTGAGGGTACCTACCCTAGGGGACACAGGGAGAACATGTGAGGGTACCTACCCTATAGGGGACACAGGGAGAACATGTGAGGGTACCTACCCTATAGGGGACACGGGGAGAACATGTGAGGGTATGGGGGCACCTCGGGTATGGGGACAACCCCGCCTCGGGTATGGGGACAACCCCGCCTCGGGTATGGGGGCACCGATGACGAGTGTCTAAAGAATACCTCTGGCAGTGACATCACAAAGTCGTGGAGCTGGGCCTTCTTGGCGGCGGAGACGACGTCGTCCTCGGCGATGTCCCGAGCGTTGTCGCCGTACTTGATGTTCTCGGCGATGCTGCAGTCGAACAGGACGGGCTCCTGCGACACGAGGCCGATCTTCGAGCGCAGGAAAGACACGTTGACGCGCGTCGACTCGTGCCCGTCGATCAGCTGAAAGACAAACAGATCAGGGGTTTCCCAAACCTTTGTTTCGTGTCAAGGACCTCCAAATTGACACTAATCAGCCCGCGGACCCCCCAGTTAAACATATGCCAGGGACCCCCCCCCCCCCCCTCCGGCTCTAGCAGAGATTCTCTAAAACATTTCAATTTCAAGGACCCCCAGTTTGACATGCATTAGTCTCTACTCTACAGACTGGCATTTCTATCTCTGGGACCCCCAATTTATATTGTGTAAAATCAATGTTAATTTAACTCTGAGAGTGTACAAAAGGAACCAAATGGGACCCGTTAGGGTCCATTTGGTTCCATTTGTACACTCTCAGTGTGTGTGTGTGTGTGTGTGTGTGTGTGTGTGTGTGTGTGTGTGTGTGTGTGTGTCTCTGTGGTACCCTAACACGTTTCCTCCTCACTGTCTGCACCATGACCACACTCCACTTACAGAAACACTGTCACATATTCTTAATGGCTGCTATGTATACATGTATATAAGGGAATTTACATTGCTAGGCACGACAGAATTGTTGACCTATTAGCTAAGGACATAAGTTAATTTGTTTCATCATCTGCCAAAATGTATAAGCACTCACGTGTTTCAACTGCCATGTTCATGCACAATAATGAAAATGATGCCTTTTCAGACGTCACAGCTAATACACCAGATATTGTTGTTGTTGATGAGGACAGTGGAGAAGTGACCATTTTGGAAGTGGCATGTACATTTGACCACAGTCTGGAAGAGGCATTCCTTACCAAGGTGCTTAAAGGTGCAGTGCAACGGAAATGGTGGACATTTTATTTTGAAGTTTCAAACGGTTTCAAGTTGAAACACCGGTCTGAAGTTTCTGAACCAATCAGAGCGTTGCATCCCTTCAGGCGATGGGACGGTAGCTAGGGACGGTTGCTATGCTATACGCAGCAGCATGGTGTGTGTTTGTTTACAAATCAGATAGACGGCCAGCTGTACCAGTTTACCAGTTATGTGGCTTATTTCTACCCTATAATGTTTTCAGATACATATTTTAGCGTGATGATTAAGTTGAAACCGAGTAATACACTGTCTGGATGTTATCTTGAATGGGAATAAAAACGGAGGATTTCTGTAATCAATAGCAGCTGTGCTGCATGGATGCGCACATATGGGGAATTAAACGGGTGAGCTTCATTTTTATTGGCTTTTATCGATGTGGGCCTCGACACGTCATCACGCAGCACGTTTTCGTTTTCAGGAAGTAATAAAACAAATATTTTTATGGACTTTTGATATAAAAACACACAAAAATGAGAATTTGCCCATTTTTTTGGCATCCATTGTTAGGTATGCCCATATGATGACCACGGATATGGTCTAAAAGTGTGAAAAACATATTTTTCATTTCACTACACCTTTAAGTACCAGCGTCTTAAGGATGCTATTATACAGCTTGGCAACAAATGTAAACTACTTGTGTTCATATTTGGAAGCCTCTGTAATGTCCATAAATCAGTCGTGAGGGGCCTGCAGATTGCAGGCATGCCCAATAAGCCGAGAGCTGATCAGGCATCGGCAACATTCTGTTCAGTGTCTGCAATATTTGGCAGTCGCCATATATGGAGAAGGCGATGCTTCCTGTAACCGTGATCTGTATCCTGAAGCACTTTGTTGTAGAGTTTCTTTTTCAAGTTTGCGCATCCACTGTTGTTTGTGTTCAAGAAATTTCTTGTAAAATGTGAATGCAAATAAAGATGTTAAATGTGCGTGCGTCCTCTCTCTCGTCCGGGTCGTAGAACCTCTCCAGCAGTGTGTGTGTGTGTGTGTGTGTGTGTGTGTGTGTGTGTGTGTGTGCGTCCTCTCTCTCTCTCACCACTCTGCCGTGGTCAGGGTCGTAGAACCTCTCCAGCAGTGTGTGTGTGTGTGTGTGTGCGTCCTCTCTCTCTCTCACCACTGTCCCGTGGTCCGGGTCGTAGAACCTCTCCAGCAGTGTGTGTGTGTGTGTGTGTGTGTGTGTGTGTGTCCTCTCTCTCTCTCACCACTGTCCCGTGGTCCGGGTCGTAGAACCTCTCCAGCAGCTGGACGCTGGTGCTCTTGCCGCAGCCACTGCTTCCCACGAAGGCCAGCGTCTGGCCGGGCCTCACGGACACGCTGAGGCCGTTGAGCACCTGGACGTCAGGCCGCGTCGGGTACGTGAACTTACAGTCCACGAACTCCAGGTCGCCGCGGAAGTCGTCCTGAAAAAAACAAACACACACACAGAGAACAAACATGACTATAGTCTGAAAATGACCCATTTTGACCTGAGATCAGATTCTAAAAATGTCTTCTACATCCTGACAGTTTTCTGAAAAAGCTAAGTTTCTACGTCAGTCGTTCTTCGATTTTTCAAAAATAGCAGCCCTACAAGCTCGTAGCGCGCCATGAGCTTGTAGATCTGCTATTTTTCAATAGCTAAAGCATAACATATAATGCTAACACCAAAAGGGGTTCCCACCCCAAGTTAGCCGTTTCATGAATCTTATATTTGTACTGTCGTGAACGTTTATAATAGTTAGAGAAATTCGAAGTTTCAACCAGTGTTGTTTTCGTCGACTAAAACTATGACGAGAAATGTTCGTCGACTACCCATTTTTCACGGACAAAAACTAAATGGAAACTAAATGAAAACTAAGCCACGATGACTAAAACTAAGACTAAATATATCGACAATTTCATCAACAAATAAAAACAAAAGACTAAAATGTTAGGAAGGGACTAGTGGACAAGAGATCCAGTATAAGTCATTTTACACTTTGTTGCATGCCGAAAATAGCAGATCTACAAGCTCACAACGCGTCGCCCTACACAGAGCCATAGAGTAAGAGAGTTACGTCATTGAGGGGTCAGAAAACCGAGCGCTTGAGCTGTTCATGCAGCCTGGATGGAGAGTAAAGCTGTCCATGCAGCCTGGATGGAGAGGGACAAGCTGTCCATGCAGCCTGGATGGAGAGTAAAGCTGTCCATGCAGCCTGGATGGAGAGTAAAGCTGTCCATGCAGCCTGGATGGAGAGTAAAGCTGTCCATGCAGCCTGGATGGAGAGTAAAGCTGTCCATGCAGCCTGGATGGAGAGTAAAGCTGTCCATGCAGCCTGGATGGAGAGTAAAGCTGTTCATGCAGCCTGGATGGAGAGTAAAGCTGTCCATGCAGCCTGGATGGAGAGTAAAGCTGTCCATGCAGCCTGGATGGAGAGTAAAGCTGTCCATGCAGCCTGGATGGAGAGTAAAGCTGTCCATGCAGCCTAGATGGAGAGTAAAGCTGTCCATGCAGCCTGGATGGAGAGTAAAGCTGTCCATGCAGCCTGGATGGAGAGTAAAGCTGTCCATGCAGCCTGGATGGAGAGTAAAGCTGTCCATGCAGCCTGGATGGAGAGTAAAGCTGTCCATGCAGCCTGGATGGAGAGGGACAAGCTGTCCATGCAGCCTGGATGGAGAGGGACAAGCTGTCCATGCAGCCTGGATGGAGAGGGACAAGCTGTCCATGCAGCCTGGATGGAGAGTAAAGCTGTCCATGCAGCCTGGATGGAGAGTAAAGCTGTCCATGCAGCCTGGATGGAGAGTAAAGCTGTCCATGCAGCCTGGATGGAGAGTAAAGCTGTCCATGCAGCCTGGATGGAGAGTAAAGCTGTCCATGCAGCCTGGATGGAGAGTAAAGCTGTCCATGCAGCCTGGATGGAGAGTAAAGCTGTCCATGCAGCCTGGATGGAGAGTAAAGCTGTCCATGCAGCCTGGATGGAGAGTAAAGCTGTCCATAGGAGAGACTCCATTGGACTGAAGCCAATAGAAGTCTATGTAGGAGAGCCTCCATTGGACTGAAGCCAATAGAAGTCTATGTAGGAGAGCCTCCATTGGACTGAAGCCAATATAAGTATATGTAGGAGAGCCTCCATTGGACTGAAGCCAATAGAAGTCTATGTAGGAGAGCCTCCATTGGACTGAAGCCAATAGAAGTCTATGTAGGAGAGCCTCCATTGGACTGAAACCTATATAAGTCTATGTAGGAGAGCCTCCATTGGACTGAAGCCAATAGAAGTCTATGTAGGAGAGCCTCCATTGGACTGAAGCCAATAGAAGTCTATGTAGGAGAGCCTCCATTGGACTGAAGCCAATAGAAGTCTATGTAGGAGAGCCTCCATTGGACTGAAGCCAATAGAAGTCTATGTAGGAGAGCCTCCATTGGCCTGAAGCCAATAGAAGTATATGTAGGAGAGCCTCCATTGGACTGAAGCCATATGTAGGAGAGCCTCCATTGGACTGAAGCCAATAGAAGTCTATGTACGAGAGCCTCCATTGGACTGAAGCCCCATGAAGTGAACGGAGTTGTCGTAACTCTGTCTTACTCTATGGCTCTGACCATATACATACCCATGATGTCACGTGATGTCACAGTGACGTCATCGTACATACCCACGTGTCTCCTCCGTCGCTATACACGTTGATCTTGGGCACGCGGTCCAGCAGGGCGAAGAAACGCGCCGCCGATATCTTGGCCTTGGCGTAGTCGGGCGTGTAGGAGGAGGCTCTGCCCAGCGCCGTGCCGCTGGTCACTATGGCACTGATGACCCTGGAAACAACACCTGGTTACTATGGCAACACACTGGTCACTATGGCAACACACTGGTCACTATGGAAACACACTGGTCACTATGGCACTGATGACCCTGGAAACAACACATGGTCACTATGGCAACACACTGGTCACTATGGCAACACACTGGTCACTATGGAAACACACTGGTCACTATGGCAACACAATGGTCACTATGGAAACACACTGGTCACTATGGAAACACACTGGTCACTATGGAAACACACTGGTCACTATGGAAACACACTGGTCACTATGGCACTGATGACCCTGGAAACACCTGGTCACTATGGCAACACACTGGTCACTATGGCACTGATGACCCTGGAAACAACACCTGGTCACTATGGCAACACACTGGTCACTATGGAAACACACTGGTCACTATGGCAACACACTGGACACTATGGAAACACACTGGTCACTATGGAAACACACTGGTCACTATGGCACTGATGACCCTGGAAACACCTGGTCACTATGGCAACACACTGGTCACTATGGCACTGATGACCCTGGAAACAACACCTGGTCACTATGGAAACACACTGGTCACTATGGCAACACACTGGTCACTATGGAAAAACACTGGTCACTATGGCAACACACTGGTCACTATGGCAACACACTGGTCACTATGGCAACACACTGGTCACTATGGCACTGATGGCCCTGGAAACACCTGGTCACTATGGCAACACACTGGTCACTATGGCAACACACTGGTCACTATGGCACTGATGACGCTGGAAACAACACCTGGTCACTATGGCAACACACTGGTCACTATGGCAACACACTGATCACTATGGCAACACACTGGTCACTATGGCAACACACTGGTCACTATGGCACTGATGACCCTGGAAACACCTGGTCACTATGGCAACACACTGGTCACTATGGAAACACACTGGTCACTATGGCAACACACTGGTCACTATGGCAACACACTGATCACTATGGCAACACACTGGTCACTATGGCAACACACTGGTCACTATGGCAACACACTGGTCATTATGTGTGTTTTTATATCAAAAGTCCATACAAATATTTGTTTTATTACTTCCCTGAAAACGAAAACGTGCTGCGTGATGACGTGTAGAGATACACATCGATAAAAGCCAATAAAAATGAAGCCCACCCGTTTAATTCCCCGTATCTCCACATCCGTCCAGCACAGGCTGCTACTGATTACAGAAATCCTCCGTTTTATTCCCATTCAAGATAACATCCAGAGAGTGTATTTCTCGGTTTCAACTTAATCATCACGCTAAAATATATATCTGAAAACATTATAGGGTAGAAATAAGCCACATCTCCACACACTCCATGTGCTGCGTATAGCATAGCTACCGTCCCTAGCTACCGTCCCATCGCCTGAAGGGATGTGACGCTCTGATTGGTTCAGAAACTTCATAGCGGTGTTTCAACTTCCGTCTGAAACTTCAAAATAAAATGTCCACCATTTTCGTTTCACTACGCCTTTAAGGGTGCGTCCGATCACGTCCTAAGTGATCATCAACCGTGACTAATAATTTAATCTGTCCAAACACACGTTAAGCACAGTACGTACGTAAATGTAGACCTACTTAGTTACTTTACAAACACTGCCCACCACCCATCGCACCAGAAAGACACCTAGTCCCCCACCTAGTCCCCTCTCACCTAGTCTCGCCAAGCCAGACAATTCCAGACCGTACGACGGAAGCATTTGAACATTGCGAGGTGGCAACAATCCGGCCTCACCTGAACACCATGCTGAAGTGAAGGCCCTCCTGTCGCACCAGGTAGCCTCCGAATCTGTAGGAGGCGCTGTTGGCCAGGAAGATGACGCACTGGGCGAAGCCGTAGCACGCGCCGTACACGTTGGCCTTCTGCAGCGCGGCGCGGTACGGTCCGTCCAGAGTCACCGCGTACATCTCCACGAAGGTCTTCTCCTTGCCCAGGCCGGCAATGGTGCGGATGTTGCTCAACGCCTCCCCCGAAATCTGAGGGACGACGAAAAAACAACATGGAGTTGGGTGAAACTAGGTGGGTTTCGGGGGTGAAACTAGGTGGGTTTCGGGGGTGAAACTAGGTGGGTTTGGGGTGAAACTAGGTTGGTTTGGCTGCTGCCTGCAGCCTCCACCCTCTCCCCCCAGCCCCTCCTCCTCCACCCTCTCCTCTTCCTCACCCTGCCTGCAGCCTCCACCCTCTCCCCCCTCCTCACCCTGCCTGCAGCCTCCACCCTCTCCCCCCCAGCCCCTCCTCCCCCTCCTCACCCTAACTGCAGCCTCCACCCTCTCCCCCTCCAGCCCCTCCTCCCCCTCCTCACCCTGCCTGCAGCCTCCACCCTCTCCCCCCCCAGCCCCTCCTCCCCCTCCTCACCCTGCCTGCAGCCTCCACCCTCTCCCCCCCCCAGCCCCTCCTCACCCTACCTGCAGCCTCCACCCTCTCCCCCCCCAGCCCCTCCTCACCCTCCTCACCCTACCTGCAGCCTCCACCCTCTCCCCCCCCAGCCCCTCCTCCCCCTCCTCACCCTGCCTGCAGCCTCCACCCTCTCCCCCCCCCAGCCCCTCCTCCCCCTCCTCACCCTACCTGAAGCCTCCACCCTCTCCCCCCTCCCCCTCCTCCTCACCCTGCCTCCACCCTCCCCCCCTCCTCCTCCTCCTCACCCTGCCTGCAGCCTCCACCTCCTCCTCCTCACCCTGCCTGCCGCCTCCACCCCCTCCCCCTTCCTCCTCCTCACCCTGCCTCCACCCTCCCCCCTCCTCCTCCTCCTCACCCTGCCTGCAGCCTCCACCCTCTCCCCCTCCTCCTCCTCACCCTGCCTGCAGCCTCCACCCTCTCCCCCCTCCTCCTCCTCACCCTGCCTGCTTGTAGATCTGCTATTAAAACCAACCTGCTACATGGTGCAACCAAGTGTTAAATGACTTATACTGGATCTCTTGTCCACTAGTCCCTTCCTGACATTCTAGTTTTTATGTGTCGACGAAATCATCAGTATATTTAGTTTTAGTCATCATAGCTTAGTTTTCATTTAGTTTCCATGTAGTTTGTCAGTGGAAAAAGGTAGTCGACGAACATTTCTCGTCTTAGTTTTAGCCTCCCCCTCCCCCTCCTCACCCTGCCCGCAGTCTCCATGGCCTGCTTGTCCTGCTTGGCGAAGCCCGTCAGCATCTTGGCCTGGAAGCCACCGGACAGTGCGATGAACGGCAGGAAGCACATGATGACCATGGTCAGCTTCCAGCTGAAGTAGAAGGAGATGATGACCGCCACGCCGATGTTGGTCAGGGAGTTGACGATCATGCCGATCTGAGAGCCGGTGGCCTGCGTTGGGGTGACACGTAGTGTTACAGAGTGGAGCCGGTGGCCTGCGTTGGGGTGACATGTAGTGTTACAGAGTGAGGCCGGTGGCCTGCGTTGGGGTGACACGTTGTGTTACAGAGTGGAGCCGGTGGCCTGCGTTGGGGTGACATGTAGTGTTACAGAGTGGAGCCGGTGGCCTGCGTTGGGATGACACGTAGTGTTACAGAGTGGAGCCGGTGGCCTGCGTTGGGGTGACACGTAGTGTTACAGAGTGAGGCCGGTGGCCTGCGTTGGGGTGACACGTTGTGTTACAGAGTGGAGCCGGTGGCCTGCGTTGGGGTGACACGTTGTGTTACAGAGTGGAGCCGGTGGCCTGCGTTGGGGTGACATGTAGTGTTACAGAGTGGAGCCGGTGGCCTGCGTTGGGGTGACACGTTGTGTTACAGAGTGGAGCCGGTGGCCTGCGTTGGGGTGACACGTTGTGTTACAGAGTGGGGCCGGTGGCCTGCGTTGGGGTGACACGTAGTGTTACAGAGTGGAGCCGGTGGCCTGCGTTGGGGTGACACGTTGTGTTACAGAGTGGGGCCGGTGGCCTGCGTTGGGGTGACATGTAGTGTTACAGAGTGGAGCCGGTGGCCTGCGTTGGGATGACACGTTGTGTTACAGAGTGGGGCCGGTGGCCTGCGTTGGGGTGACACGTTGTGTTACAGAGTGGAGCCGGTGGCCTGCGTTGGGGTGACACGTAGTGTTACAGAGTGGACCCGGTGGCCTGCGTTGGGGTGACACGTTGTGTTACAGAGTGGAGCCGGTGGCCTGCGTTGGGGTGACATGTAGTGTGACAGAGTGGAGCCGGTGGCCTGCGTTGGGGTGACATGTAGTGTTACAGAGTGGAGCCGGTGGCCTGCGTTGGGGTGACACGTAGTGTTACAGAGTGGAGCCGGTGGCCTGCGTTGGGGTGACACGTAGTGTTACAGAGTGGAGCCGGTGGCCTGCGTTGGGGTGACACGTTGTGTTACAGAGTGGAGCCGGTGGCCTGCGTTGGGGTGACACGTAGTGTTACAGAGTGGAGCCGGTGGCCTGCGTTGGGGTGACACGTTGTGTTACAGAGTGGAGCCGGTGGCCTGCGTTGGGGTGACATGTAGTGTGACAGAGTGGAGCCGGTGGCCTGCGTTGGGGTGACATGTAGTGTTACAGAGTGGAGCCGGTGGCCGGACAGCGCGATGAACGGCAGGAAGCACATGATGACCATGGTCAGCTTCCAGCTGAAGTAGAAGGAGATGATGACCGCCACGCCGATGTTGGTCAGGGAGTTAGTGGTGATGTGCTCCTCACAGAGGCCCCCACCTTCCTGAATAACCCTAATGCTAGTGGTGATGTGCTCCTCACAGAGGCCCCCACCTTCCTGAATAACCCTAATGCTAGTGGTGATGTGCTCCTCACAAAGGCCCCCACCTTCCTGAATAACCCTAATGCTAGTGGTGATGTGCTCCTCACAGAGGCCCCCACCTTCCTGAATAACCCTAATGCTAGTGGTGATGTGCTCCTCGCAGAGGCCCCCACCTTCCTGAATAACCCTAATGCTAGTGGTGATGTGCTCCTCACAGAGGCCCCCACCTTCCTGAATAACCCTAATGCTAGTGGTGATGTGCTCCTCACAGAGGCCCCCACCTTCCTGAATAACCCTAATGCTAGTGGTGATGTGCTCCTCACAGAGGCCCCCACCTTCCTGAATAACCCTAATGCTAGTGGTGATGTGCTCCTCACAAAGGCCCCCACCTTCCTGAATAACCCTAATGCTAGTGGTGATGTGCTCCTCACAAAGGCCCCCACCTTCCTGAATAACCCTAATGCTAGTGGTGATGTGCTCCTCACAGAGGCCCCCACCTTCCTGAATAACCCTAATGCTAGTGGTGATGTGCTCCTCACAGAGGCCCCCACCTTCCTGAATAACCCTAATGCTAGTGGTGATGTGCTCCTCACAGAGGCCCCCACCTTCCTGAATAACCCTAATGCTAGTGGTGATGTGCTCCTCACAGAGGCCCCCACCTTCCTGAATAACCCTAATGCTAGTGGTGATGTGCTCCTCACAGAGGCCCCCACCTTCCTGAATAACCCTAATGCTAGTGGTGATGTGCTCCTCACAGAGGCCCCCACCTTCCTGAATAACCCTAATGCTAGTGGTGATGTGCTCCTCACAGAGGCCCCCACCTTCCTGAATAACCCTAATGCTAGTGGTGATGTGCTCCTCACAGAGGCCCCCACCTTCCTGAATAACCCTAATGCTAGTGGTGATGTGCTCCTCACAGAGGCCCCCACCTTCCTGAATAACCCTAATGCTAGTGGTGATGTGCTCCTCACAGAGGCCCCCACCTTCCTGAATAACCCTAATGCTAGTGGTGATGTGCTCCTCACAGAGGCCCCCACCTTCCTGAATAACCCGGAAGGGAAACAAGCTCTGTAGAGTGAGAGTGGACGGGCGGCATTCCTTAGGTGTGCGCATGCTAACACTAGATGGCGCTAAAGGAGTTAACACAATCTGTGCCCAAGACGTCCACAGGCGTCCTAGGAATTACCGCATGTAGTGCCCAGGACGTCTGTGGACGTCTTGGTAAGACACTGGCTCAGGCTACTCACCCCCTGGACCTGGGTCAGGCTACTCACCCCCTGGACCTGGGTCAGGCTACTCACCCCCTGGACCTGGGTCAGGCTACTCACCCCCTGGACCTGGGTCAGGCTACTCAACCCCCTGGACCTGGGTCAGGCTACTCAACCCCCTGGACCTGGGTCAGGGTACTCAACCCCCTGGACCTGGGTCAGGGTACTCAACCCCCTGGACCTGGGTCAGGCTACTCAACCCCCTGGACCTGGGTCAGGCTACTCAACCCCCTGGACCTGGGTCAGGGTACTCAACCCCCTGGACCTGGGTCAGGCTACTCAACCCCCTGGACCTGGGTCAGGCTACTCAACCCCCTGGACCTGGGTCAGGCTACTCACCCCCTGGACCTGGGTCAGGCTACTCACCCCCTGGACCTGGGTCAGGCTACTCACCCCCTGGACCTGGGTCAGGCTACTCACCCCCTGGACCTGGGTCAGGCTACTCACCCCCTGGACCTGGGTCAGGCTACTCACCCCCTGGACCTGGGTCAGGCTACTCAACCCCCTGGACCTGGGTCAGGCTACTCAACCCCCTGGACCTGGGTCAGGCTACTCACCCCCTGGACCTGGGTCAGGCTACTCACCCCCTGGACCTGGGTCAGGCTATTCAACCCCCTGGACCTGGGTCAGGCTACTCACCCCCTGGACCTGGGTCAGGCTACTCACCCCCTGGACCTGGGTCAGGCTACTCAACCCCCTGGACCTGGGTCAGGCTACTCACCCCCTGGACCTGGGTCAGGGTACTCAACCCCCTGGACCTGGGTCAGGCTACTCAACCCCCTGGACCTGGGTCAGGCTACTCAACCCCCTGGACCTGGGTCAGGCTACTCAACCCCCTGGACCTGGGTCAGGCTACTCACCCCCTGGATTCTGGGTCAGGCTACTCACCCCCTGGACCTGCGACGCGTCGGTAGCCAGGCGCGTGGTCAGAGCCCCGGGGCTGTTGCGGTGGTCGTCGAACCAGCCGACCTCCTGGCCCAGCATGGCATGGAAGCCCATACGGCGCAGACGCCGTGTCAGCAGCTCCCCCGACTTGGAGAAGGCGTAGCCCTGCAGACGCAGACACGCACGCACGCACGCACGCATGCCACGCACGCACGCCGCACACACACACACACACGCAGGCGCGCACGCACGCACGCACGCACACGCACACAGTATGATATGTACATTTGCTTTGACCATATCATCATCATCCTCATCTCATCGTCATCATCCTCATTTCTCGTATCGTCATCTATATTGCCATTAACCCGTTCTGAACGGGATCCCCCTTTGGTGTTTTAAGCATTATGTTATGCTTTAGCTGTTGAAAAATAGCAGATCTAAGCTGCTATTTTTTAATATATATTATTTCAGAGCGACACGTTTTTAACTCAAAACTTTGCTTCTTGCTACGAGCTTGTAGGTCTGCTATTTTTGAAAAATAGAACGACAGAAACATAGCTTTTTCAGAAAACGGTCAGGATGTAGAAGGACATTTTTAGAATCTGATCTCAGGTCAAAATGGGTTAAGAGAATCCGTTTCCACCTGACGCTCTTCATCAGGTAAAACGAGACATAATTGAAGATTTTCAGACGGTGGCCATCTTGCAACCTCCCATAGACAGCCCGTTCATCCAAACAGAAAAGTCCTCTCTGATTATATTAAACAATATGTTAAAATCACCAACATTGCAGCTGTAGGAAAGCTTGAATCATCCTTCAATCTGTAAAGTGTTTGTTTCAGGAAAATCCACCGTAGATCCATGTTATGAGTTACTTCCGGTCAAGAAATTCCTTGCAGGTGATTTGTTTTTCTAAGTGTTGGAGTTCGGAAGCGCTCGTTTTCAGTATAAAGCAAACCTCCTGCTGCCTGCTGCGTTATGTGCACATTCCAAACCAGTGGCACGCACGGGCCGTTGAGTGATGTCTAACGAGCCGCTCCCAAACTCCGACACTTAGAAAAATAATATCATGCAAAGAATTTCTTGACAAAGGAAGTATCTCGTAATATGTCTGCAGTGGACTTTTATGAAACAAAAACTTTGCAGACAGAAAGAGAATAATCCGGGCACGGTGGCACAGTTGGTAGTGGTGTCGCCTCACAGCTAGAAGGTCCTGGGTTCGATTCCCGCTCGGGACGCTGTGGGGGTGCTGGCGGCGTGTTTCCTCCTCCGCGTCATCAGTGCCCATACCCGAGGCGGGGTTGGCGAAAGGGCCTTTCTGTGTGGAGTTTGCATGTTCTCCCCGTGTCCCCTAGGGTAGGTACCCTCACAAAAAAGATGCAGTAATCCTGGTCTCTAAACTGCCTCCCCCTGGCCAGCCGGGGCGCCTGATGGAGGGGAAAGGAACTGGTTGGAATAACGTGTTCCTTCCACGTGCTACGTCCAACCAGGGAAACTCCCCCCTGTCAGGTGTAAAGGAGCAACTTGGACACTCAGGCATGAAGTTCAAGTCCGTTGCTCTCCCCATGTCCCCCATATATGGGGACTAGGTGGGCGGAGGGTGTGTAGTGCCCAGGATCACATTAGATAATTGACACAGGGGTGAAAAATTATAAAAAAAGAAAGAGAATAATTCAAGCTTTCCGTAACAGCTGCAATGTTGGTGAGTTTAACCCTAACCCTAAGTATTTGGGTTCATGTATATCTTCTTCACAAAAGGACTTTCAAACTAGGAAGGGTATGGCCTGGTCAGCCTGCAATGACATGCATAAGATCTGGTCATCCCAGCTTAGTGAGATGTTAAAAGTAAAAGATATTTAGGACGACCGTTGAGCCGATTCTACTCTATGGCTCCGATACATGGACACTTTCAAAGAAACAAGAGAATCGGTTGGATGGCACTTACACCCGCCTTCTAATGAGAGCGCAAAACCTGTCTTGGAAGAGCCACCCATCGACTGATCTAATATACGGCAACCTTCCCCGTGTTTCTACACTAGTCCACCCATCGACTAATCTAATATACGGAAACCATCCCTGTGTTTCTACACTAGTCCACCCATCGACTGATCTAATATACGGCAACCTTCCCCGTGTTTCTACACTAGTCCACCCATCGACTAATCTAATATACGGCAACCTTCTCTGTGTTTCTACACTAGTCCACCCATCGACTAATCAAATATACGACAACCTTCCCCGTGTTTCTACACTAGTCCACCCATCGACTGATCTAATATACGGCAACCTTCCCCGTGTTTCTACACTAGTCCATCCATCGACTAATCTAATATACAGCAACCTTCCCTGTGTTTCTACACTAGTCCACCCATCGACTGATCTAATATACGGCAACCTTCCCCGTGTTTCTACACTAGTCCACCCATCGACTGATCTAATATACGGCAACCTTCCCTGTGTTTCTACACTAGTCCACCCATCGACTGATCTAATATACGGCAACCTTCCCTGTGTTTCTACACTAGTCCACCCATCGACTGATCTAATATACGGCAACCTTCCCAGTGTTTCTACACTAGTCCACCCATCGACTGATCTAATATACGGCAACCTTCCCCGTGTTTCTACACTAGTCCACCCATCGACTGATCTAATATACGGCAACCTTCCCCGTGTTTCTTCACTAGTCCACCCATCGACTGATCTAATATACGGCAACCTTCCCCGTGTTTCTTCACTAGTCCGATCCAGAAGAACACAGTTTTCCGGCCACTGCTACAGAGCTGACAGTGAGGTTATAATATCTTCCCTTCTTCTCTGGAGTCCTGCCTCAAAGCAGACCAGAGGTAGAAAACTGTCGTTCCCTGATGTCATCGCTAGGGACACATGATGTCATCACTAGGGACACATGATGTCATCGCTAGGGACACATGATGTCATCGCTATAGGGACACATGCATCATTAAAGAAGGAACTATAGGGATGGCAATGAAGGACCGGGAAGTCTGGCGAAATCCATGATCTCGACCGCGGTCGAAAAATGATGATAATTAATGCAATCAGACAGGACTTTTCTGTTTGGATGAATGGGCTGTCAGTGGGCGGTTGGATGAATGGGCTGTCAGTGGGCGGTTACTCTGATGAATGGGCTGTCAGTGGGCAGTTACTCTGATGAATGGGCTGTCAGTGGGCGGTTACTCTGATGAATGGGCTGTCAGTGGGCGGTTACTCTGATGAATGGGCTGTCAGTGGGCAGTTACTCTGATGAATGGGCTGTCAGTGGGCGGTTACTCTGATGAATGGGCTGTCAGTGGGCGGTTACTCTGATGAATGGGCTGTCAGTGAGCGGTTACTCTGATGAATGGGCTGTCAGTGGGCGGTTACTCTGATGAATGGGCTGTCAGTGGGCGGTTACTCTGATGAATGGGCTGTCAGTGGGCGGTTGCATCTAGTTAGCACCTTGCTGCCAAGATGGCCGCCGTCTGAATATCGTCAATTTTGAGTGACTTACAGTGATCCTACACCAGGGGTGGGCCCGCGGGCCACATGCGGCCCCCACCTTCACTTAATGCGGCCCGCATGTTAATATCAGAATACTGATATAGTATTGATTTCAGCTGTTAGGATTCCAAACCCGCATTAATTACTTCATGACTAGTATTAAATGACTAGTACTTAATGACTAGTATTAAATGACTAGTACTTAATGACTAGTATAGTATTAAAATGTTATTGTCTTTTTGTGTCCAATGTGGTTATGTTAACAGTTCATAAAGTTAACATAACTGTAACTAAATGCTTTTGAAATTCAATAAAAAGGTTACTTTTCAGGATTCCAATTAAAAAATAGCAAAAAACTATTCAGGTTTTCAATACAAATGTAGCAAAAATAGCTGATCGGCTATTTTTGCTACGACAGTAATATGCACTGTGGCCCCTCTGGAGTGAGTGTGGAAATATATTGGCCCTCGCCATCGTCAAAGTTGCCCAGCCCTGTCCTATACAGTGATCCTATACCTGTAACATCTGGGTGAAGAAGGACGTCAGTCCAACGAAGACGAAGAACAGACAGATGCTGTCGATCTCCTTCCGTTGGACCAATGGGTCCGATATGGAGAATGTCTACGCACGCACACACACACACACACACACAATATTCAATAATAAAAGGGTCACTTGCCTTCAATCTGTTAGAAAAGTACTGCATTTGAAGGTAAAAGATAGCGGTTTTGTTCATTTGAAGGTAAAAGATAGCGGTTTTGTTCAGAATATATATATATATATATATATATATATATATATATATATATATATATATATTAGTGTCTAGTGTTTAGTGTGTAGTGTCTAGTGTGTAGTGTGGTAAATGGTGCATTTATATAGCGCCTTTATCCAAGGCGCTTTACATAGATTGTGGATTACATTCACCCATTCACACACACATTCATACACCGATTGCGACGGAAGCCATGCAAGGCACCAACCAGCACATCGGGAGCAATTTGGGGTTCAGTGTCTTGCCCAAGGACACTTCGACATGTAAACAGGAGGAGCCGCGATTCAAACCGCCAACCCATGGATCATTGGACGACCTGCTCTACTTCTTGAGCCACAGTCGCCCCCTAGACACTAGACTAGTGTGTAGTGTGTAGTGTCTAGTGTCTTACGGCCAGGATCTGGGAGAACAGCAGGGAGTAGACGGGGTTGACCCCTCCGTTGACCGCGGCCCCCAGGGACCCGAACAGCATGTAGGGCCACTCGGGGGTGTTGTACCTCAGGATCCTGGAGACTGGAGCCGGCTCCACACGCTCCTCCTCCTCCTCGTCCTCCAACAGAGCAGCGTTCTGGAACCAATCACAATAGAGAGTATGCACATGCATGATTTTCCCATCAGGACACGCACCCCTCATCTAGGACACGCCCCCCTCATCTAGACTGAGTGGACACGCCCCCTCATCTAGCCCATTGGAACGATTCTGCAAATGTCTTCTAAATCCTGACTGTTTTCTTGAAAAAGCTATGTTTCTATGTCAGTCGTTCTCAAACACTTTCATGTCACTTTTCACGATTTAAAAAAAATAGCAGACCTACAAGCTCGTAGCGCGGCACTCGGTGCCGCGCTATGAGCTTGTAGATCTGCTATTTTTCAACAGCTAAAGTATTACATAATGCAATACCAAAAGGGGTTCCTGCCAGTGTTGTTTTCGTCGACTAAAACTAAACAAAAAATGTTCGTCGACTACCTTTTTTCATTGACAAAAAATAAATAGAAAGTAAATAAAAACTAATCTATGATGACTAAAACTAAGACTAAATATATCGACAATTTCGTCAACAAATAAAAACTAGACTAAAATGTTAGGAAGGGACTAGTGGACAAGATATCCAGTATAAGTCATTTTACACTTGGTTGCATGCTGAAAATAGCCGATCTACAAGCCCACAACGCGTCGCGCTGCGACGCGTTGTGGGCTTGTAGATCGGCTATTTTCAGCAAGTGTAAAATCTGTCATTACAACAGCATCAAGGCCCGCCAAAATACATTTTAGTCGACTAAATCAACTGTAGATTTAGTCGACTAAAATCGCATGACACTTAGTCGACTAAAACTAGACTAACACTAAAACATTCCAGATGACTAAAATATGACTAAAACTAAATTAAGTTTCAGTCCAAAGACTATGACTAAACAAAAATAGAAATTTGCTGCCAAAAACAACACTGGTTCCTGCCCAGAATGGGCTAGACTGAGTGGCACAACATTGAGACACGCCCCCCTCATCTAGACTGAGTGGCACAACATTGGGACACGCCCCCCTCATCTAGACTGAGTGGCACAACATTGAGCAGCATGGAGTGTTGGAGTTTGGAAGCGCTCGTTGGAAATCACTCAACCGTCCTGCCGTACCACCCGTTTCTAAATGTCACATAATGCAGGAGGGCAGCAAAATGTTGTGTTATTGAAAACGAGCACTTCCAAACTCTGACACTTAGAGAAATAATCAAATGCAGGGCATTTCTTGACAGAAAGTATAGCTCATAACGTTTCTATGGTGGATGTTTATGAAACAAAAACTTAGAAAGAGGATAATTCAAGCTTTTCGTTCAGCTGCAATGTTGGTGAGTTTAACATTGTTTAATGCAATCAGACAGGACTTTTCTGATTGGATGAATGGGCTGTCGAGGCCAGAAAGTAGTGTTTTGAAACTCAGTGGGCGTTCCCGCATAACTTCCGGGTTTGATGATGTCACGCGCATACCCTCTATAGAGCGCCGCAGTCCCGCCCCCTTTCATGACGACGCCAGGCCCAGTCCCGCCCCCTTGCATGACGACGCCAGGCCCAGTCCCGCCCCCTTTCATGACGACGCCAGGCCCAGTCCCGCCCCCTTTCATGACGACGCCAGGCCCAGTCCCGCCCCCTTTCATGACGACGCCAGGCCCAGTCCCGCCCCCTTTCATGACGACGCCAGGCCCAGGAAATAATTCCCAATGCATTTTTCCTCAGACATTTCAAAAAGTATTTATTTAAAGACCTTTTAAGCGTCGTACAAAGCCAACTTGTGTGACAAATCATGACAATAAACACAATATTTTGGACCAAACAAATAATTACAAAGAAGAAAAACAAGAAAAAAAAGTGTTGTAACCTTCCGTTTTCTTCTTCTTTCTAATTGTTTGTTCGGCCCAAAAAATTGTGTTTACTGTCATGATTTGTCACGACAAGAGTTGGCTTTGTACGAGGCTTAAAAGGTCTTAAATACTTTTTGAAATGTCTGGGCCCTGGTAGGGGGCGGGACTGGACCCTGGTGGGGGGCGGGACTGGGCCCTGGTGGGGGGCGGGACTGGGCCCTGGTGGGGGGTGGGACTGGGCCCTGGTGGGGGGCGGGACTGGGCCCTGGTAGGGGGCGGGACTGGGCCCTGGTAGGGGGCGTGACTGGGCCCTGGTAGGGGGGGGGGACTGGGCCCTGGTAGGGGGCGTGACTGGGCCCTGGTAGGGGGGGGGACTGGGCCCTGGTAGGGGGCGGGACTGGGCCCTGGTGAGCTTGTGTATCAGCTCTATATCAAATGTCTGAGGAAAATGAACAGGGAATCATTTCCTGGGCCCTGGTAGGGGGCGGGACTGGGCCCTGGTGGGGGGCGGGACTGGGCCCTGGTAGGGGGCGGGACTGGGCCCTGGTAGGGGGCGGGACTGGGCCCTGGTGAGCTTGTATATCAGCTGTTCTCTGTGCGCAACACTGTTGCGCTTTGAAGTATAAATGTCTCCTAGGGTGCATCTCACTAGCCAACTCACAAGAGGAGGTTGAATGGACTGAAACCAGCCATCCATTATGATGAATTCCTGTTCTGTTCTTTGTCTATATAGAAGTGTCTATTTGTACGTCTCCAAATGTTTTTGATGAATTGAACATGGTGGACCCTGTTGTAAACAAGTGTAATGCTTAATTGTGTCGTCCACTCACAGTTAACAGCCTTTGTATTGAGTTTGTGCTTGAAATGTACTGTAATTCTGCAAACTGTTAATACAATTTTCAATCAATCAATCAAAAAAGAGGTGGTGTTCTTCTGCAGCCCTTATGTGTGCGCATGCTGTTTCTTATCAGTGTGACGTCGTCTCTTAAGGCGTCTATTGGTTTTAGGGGTAAGTCTCTCATTGGCTTAGATGCAGCCTATAGACGAGGCAGCCACACGCACACAGACACTCTCCAGGATTATTTCTCATCTTTTTCTAGGAAAATGACACACACACACACACACACACACACACACACACACACACACAGTGTCATGGCGTGTCGAACATTAAGGGCCTCCCTCTACAGAGTGTGTGACCGTCAGGTTGTTAACCCTCTTAAACATACACACACACGCACACACACACACACGCACACACGTATTACTACAGACCTTGGTCTTGTCGGCCTGTGAAACGGAGTAGGCCCGCGGGCCCAGCTCTCCGGCCATGGGCGCCGTGGCTTCGGGGATGAGGTTGGACAGCTGAGAGCGGGACCTCTGGCGGATGGACGCCCTGCAGCGCGCACACACACAAACACACGCACGCACATACACACAAACACACGCACGCACATACACGAGCATGCACACACACACAAACACACGCACGCACGGACACACAAACACGAGCATGCACGCACACACACACACACGACACACACGCACACACAAGATTAAAGCTACACATGTATTTTCTCACCATGGCATTAACCCATTTTGGGGCGGGAACCCCTTTTGGTGTTAGAATTATGTTATGCTTTAGCTATTGAAAAATAGCAGATCTACAAGCTCATAGCGTGCCACCGAGTGACGCGCTACGATCTTGTAGGTCTGCTATTTTTGAAAAATCGAAGAACCACTGACATAGAAACATAGCTTTTTCAGAAAACTGTCAGGATGTAGAAGACATTTTTAGAATCTGATCTCAGGTCAAAATGGGTTAACTGGTGGCGACACACACACACACACACACACACACACACACACACACACACACACACACACACACACACACACACACACACACACACACACACACACACACACACACACACACACACACACACACACACACACACACACACACACACACACACACACACACACACACACACACACACACACACACACACACACACACACACACACACACACACACACACACACACACACACAGTGTTACAGTACCTCAGACTGGCCCGGTAGCTTCCCGCACGGGACAGGTTCAGCCTCTCCGTTCGCTGCTCTGTGTCCGCCACTGTTTCAACACAGGGACACACAACGGTCACATGATGCAGAAGTAGCCTGGGGTCCACAGGGGTCCACCTACTGTATGCTTTCTATGGGATATATAAGGCAGGATCTAGATGCAGCTGCGCGACATGAGACTAATTAATTAGAGAGCGACAAAGAGAGAGAGAGAGGAGTGTGTGTGTGTGTGTGTACGGGTGTGTGTGTACGGGTGTGTGTGTGTGTGTGTGTGTGTGTGTGCGTCAATTTAACAAAGGTGCAGACGATCAGAAATCAGCAGAGAGTGACCAATTTGCGCTACTCTATGCCGAATTGAAGTGGACTCACTTCAATCCGTAGATTAGGAGTAATAGGCCTATCTCACAGCCCGCTTTCCACACCCACTTCCGGTAAATAGTGGTGTCATTTAACATTAGCATTTACACGTTTTTTTCTCTGGAGAATCTAAGTACATTTTCTAATGTAAAAATGTGACAGACCAATATTATTATGAAGCAAACAAGATGGTAAATCAGCTCGAACAGATAGAACAAACCTTACCTTGAGAAAACAAAAGTTGTAGACTTCTTAAATTACCTCTGTTAACATGTAGCGTCTATGGAGTGACGTCACGCTATCACCACTAGCCCCGAAAGGGGGCGTATTAAGGGGGCGGGGACATTCTGTGAGATAGGCTTACTCAGATTTTAGTCAGCCTGTATAATGGGAGGCGGACGGCAGGGCGCGTGGGCAATCCGGTCTAGGATCGCTAAAGAAGGAAAGGCCGAGCCAAAATAATAATGAAAAAATAGTAATCAGCGATCCGGTTTGATATCAATAATGAAGCTTATCAGACGGAGCATTCCGCCAGGAGCGGAAGGTAATTAGCCTACAGTCCTTTTGGCGGAGCGTTCCGCCAAAAGCAGTAAAGGTCATTACACACTGGCGAATTAGCGACGCGATGCGAATAAGCGATCCGAAAATGCGAAATATTTGCCCGGCGAATTTATTCGCGTTTGCCTATACAGTGTACACATCTAAATGCGACGCGTATTGTGCGATTATATTCGCCGCCCCTCCAGTCTCCTCTCCTCCTCTCCTCTCCTCTCCTCTCCTCCTCCACTCCACTCCTCTTCTCCTGCGTTGTCATAATTGGTATCCTTTCTTTCATACCCTGAAGAGAAGGCACTCAGGTGCCGAAACGTTGGTATTTAATAGAAGTTTTTTGTATCGTGATTCGTGACTACGAGCTGTGCTGCGTGCAACCTCTCCTTCCTTTACAAGTTTGTCTCCCGTACCGTGGTCAGCACCTCCTCACTATTGGTGTGCAGCGTGCGCTAATACCTCTTTTGTTTATTGGTATATCCTACTATCCTTTCCAGTTTCCACCACTTCTTGTCTTCTTCACTACCGTGATGTGGTCCAGAGTCATTTGGGATCGACGGCCGGTCGGCTGCTCACCCGTGCCGTCGATAAAATTATAAAAAGGGGGATGTCAGCCAATTTGGGCCACGTTTTGGTAATTAGCCTGGGAAACTGAGAAAAAGCAATGCATGACACTAAATTGGGTTTATATGATTATAATTGACTGTTTAATATGTTTAAAGGACAACTTTAGTGTTTTTCAACCAAGGTTCATGTTTTAGGTTGTTATTAGAGAAAGTAAAAGATGAGTGTTAATTTTTCTTCATTTGCTGCTTTCTTTCGTTTTAGGGATTTTAGCGGTTTTTGACACAGGGGCGGGGGCATTCGAGCATGGGGCTAAATATGTATTTTTTTACAAAATTTTAGAGCGATTTATTTTTTTATTATTTACTATAGTCCTACTAAACCCCAAGAAATTACATCTGGCCACAAAAGATCATGAGATCTACTGAATGTGTCAAACTGCATATTGAGCCTATAACACACAGTGTGGCTTCCCCCCAGTAGGCTACCTTCACATTCAGTAGATCCTGTGATCTTCTGTGGCCAGATGTAATTTCCTGGGGTATATTAGGACTATAGTAAATAATAAAATAATAAATCGCCATAATATTTTGTAAAGAAATACATATTTAGCCCCATGCTCGAATGAAAAATTAACACTCATCTTATACTTTCTCTAATAACAACCTAAAACATGAACCTTGGTTGAAAAAAACTAAAGTTGTCCTTTAAGTTAAATGTATTTAACATTTAACAAAAATGTATTTAATTATAATAGTTTAGTCCCTACAGCTTCTGAAACAAGCTGTCACATATTTTTAAGATGTAGCATTTTCATGTAAAATAAGCCACCTGATCAGCTTGATCAGCTAAGATGGGCCACCGTTTTTTTTAGCCTATTAGCTCCTTGCTTTTCAAAGTTGAACAGCCAATGGATGCACATGATTCTCGCTACAAGTGTACTTGACATAAAACAGTCTATGGTTGTTATGGCAGGACTCGGGAGATGCAATGCATCACATCTTATGATGCAACAGATGCAATAATATCAGTCATATATGACTACTCAGGGTAAATGCCAGGTGAAAGCAATCTCAGTTGTCAATGATAAGGTTGACAAATCAATAAAAAAAAACAATGGTGGCCTTCATCACGTATAATGCTGATGATCACGTATACTGCTTAGCCGTCATTTCTGATTTAAAATAAATCACACCCGTGTAAGTGAGGGGCGCTCTTTTCATCGTACATTATCCATTTATTGTCAATGGGAATTTAGTCTTTGCTCAGACACATGACTTAAATTCTCCTTTCATTGTGAATGGCATTTAATGTTTGTGTTAGGACAAAAATCGACACTATAGCTGAATATAGGAGGGGCTACCCTCAATAATGTCATTAGTCCTACATTGTATTAATAAAACCAGTAAGACGCCCTGAGGGCGAGAAGCGAGCGTGCATGCATCCGCCTGTGTACTTGACATAAAACAGTCTATGGTTGTTATGGCGGGACTCGGGAGATGCAATGCATCACATCTTATGATGCAACAGATGCAATAATATCAGTCATATATGACTACTCAGGGTAAATGCCAGGTGCCAGCCCTTAATTTTTGGGCCCATTGAGAACTTTTTGCTGGCTGCCGGGTGTGGCTGCACTAATAACTTACCCAGGGGGCAAAGGGGGTTGACCTGCATTTGTCATAACATACAAAGTTGTCCACCAGAAATAATATCTATGACCCACTAGGATCACAACCTATATGGACAACCTGGTCAATTGTTGGGCGAAAGTCCAATATGGCCGCCCCAATATTAGCCCCTATTAGTTATAATGGGGGGTGAATAGGGCAATTTTTTTAACAGAGATATTTCCACGAAACTTCACAGGTTGATCAATAATATGAATATGAACATTTTTTGCATTGAAAGTTTCCATGAAATCCAATATGGCCGCCACAATATTAGCACCCAGAAAATAGGTTTGGCTCGAACTTCTGAACCAGATGAGCTAGAAACGCAAACTTGGTATCTATTTAGGGGTTTCTGACCATGAGATACTCAATGGAATACCTATTCTTATTATTGGGTGTGTCTGGACCCTTATTGTGCATATTTACAAGATGGTGGCTACCCGAAGTAGTGCTTTTCCATGATTTCTACCATTACTAAATAGCTCGAACTAGTGCTGGTTGTCTAGGCTAGGACCCGCTGCAGTGGTGTCCGATCCGAACTTAAACCGGGATGTTTAACGACGCTAATTGGAATGGTGGTCTTCGTAAAGCTATGCAAGGTATTTGGGTTGTAAAGCCAGACACCTTGGTTCGTATGTGTTGACATGTTCTTGATCTTGGATCTTGTGTCTTGAGTGTGGTGTCTTGAGTCTTGTCCTATGTGCTGTATCCTGAATCCTGCGTCTTGCTTGACTGCTGTAGATTCTGAGGATTTGGGATCGTTGGAGATACCATGTGCGTTGCTTGGTAACTGAGGTTTAGAAGCTGGGAGCCGCCTTTTATGTTGTGTAAGTCTAGTGTCACGATGATGTCACCACTGTGTATATCCATCTTTGGAGTTTCTACATTAATCTGATGTCAGCTCTGGATATCGCCGTTGTCTCCATATATGGGACTATAGGTTATCCCATATATGGAGCTCTAAGTGAAAGCCTTAGCAACAACCATGATTGTTGACTGTTTTAGCAAACACAAGCAATTGGCTAAGATTCATGGCACAGAAGGGACATATTTTCTTGAGTTTGCATATTGTCAAAATGGCTGCAAACATGAGACATTACATTTCCTGTCAGATCCTATTACACAGGGGGCAAACCACGCCTTGTTTTGGATACCTGCATTTGCCATTACGTCAAAGGTTGTCCACCAGAAATAATATCTATGACCCAATAGAATCACAACCTATATGGACACACCGGTCAATTTATTTGCTGGAAATCTAATGTGGCCGCCACAATATTATCCCCCATTAGCCTAATTCGGGTGAATAGGGCAACATTTTTAACTGGGGGATATTTCCACGAAACTTCACAGGTTGATCAATGATATGAATACAAACAGTTTTTGTATTGCAAGTTTCCATGATATCCAATATGGCCACCACAATACTAGCACCCAGAAATGGGTTTGGCTCTAAATTCTGAACCAGATGAGCTAGAAATACAAACTCATGGTTTCTTCTAACCACGAGAGATATATAAATATTTTAGCCATAATTTCCCTCTATTAAGTATATTATTGTTCTGGGGTGTTTCTTTGCAGAAAGACATCACTCTGGCTGTATTTTGGTTTTGTTCTGCTGTTTCTGTTGGCATTTCCTCTGTTTATGTTGACATTCATCCCTGGCAGGGACGTGCATTGCCAAGCGGGACATCCCTTCCTTCACTAAGTATGGATGGTCTCTCAGTGACGGGAATGCAGTCCCCTGTCCATCTACAGAGCCAGCCTGGCCTATGTCAATGAACAAGACAATGGCTGGGTTTCCCAAACAAGAAGAGGTGTAAGAAGTGGTTCTACACATGCTCAGTTGCTCCTCTAGGCCGCACACAGAAGCCTGTGAACATAGACATTTTGTGCATAGATGTGCCACGCAATGGTAGGCCTCAGGCCTGGTATAGGCCTCAGGCCTCAGGCTTGAGGCCTGGTATGGTAGGCCTCAGGTCTACCATTCTGAAATTTAATTTAATAATATTTGGACTGCTGGACAGCTGACAGTAGGCTCTCTTTACTCTTAGGCAAGCGGAGACAGTGCCCGCTTTTAAAAACACATCTATATGTCAAGTGTTTTTCCTAATTTCAGTTTTATATGTATGTGTGTATGGATGTATGTACACGTGTATATGTATACACGTGTATATGTATGTATGTATGTATGTATGTATGTATGTATGTATGTATGTATGTATGTATGTATGTGTGTATATATGTATATGTGTAGATATGCTTATATGGAGGTGTGATATATAAATAAAATTCATTCATTCATTAAATAAAAATGAATTTTTGGTCAACAAAAAACCATACCAAACCATACCAGGCCTCAGGCCTGAGGCCTGGTATGGTATGGTAGGCCTCAGGTCTACCATTCTGTATGTATGTATGTATGTATGGATGTATGTATGTGTTCAAGTTTATTGGTCATTTAAAATAAACACACCTTATACAATGTATTCGGTTTTTTGTTGACCAAAAGGGAGTGTTGGCAGAAGCCTCAGCTTATAATGCCTGCCCTTTTAATATTCAAAAAAGCTATAAAGTATGAAAATACAACAGAAAAAAAAAGAACAAACAAAAGCAAAACAAGACAAACTAGAAAAAGTGGTTGTGGCCTCCTGGTGGCGCTATAATAGGCCAATGTGAAAAGGGTGCCATTTCTTCATACGCCTTTGATGGCAATTGGATGATTTGAGGCATTTTGTTCCAAAAATGTGTTTTGCAAAAATCAACCTGTTGGTGGCGCTATAACAGGCCAATGTGAAAAGGGTGGGATATGTTCCTCAGCCTAGTAAGAAAATGTGTGAAAGATTTCACGTAAATTGCACGCTGCGTTCATGTTTGAGGCTTTTGTTCAAAACGGGACAATCTTGCAAACTGTGAAAGCCAATTATAGCCAATTAGGATGGAATATGAAATATCGGACAGATCCGACTTGCGCACATGACCATAGAGATACTGTGTAACGATTTGTGAGATTTGTGGACAGAATCTGGAGGAGTAATATCCAAAAATGTGTTTTACAAAAGTCGGCCTCCTGGTGGCGCTATAAAAGGCAGATGCGGAAAATGCAGGTCAAAGGTTTGTCCTTGGCCTCTAGGGAGTGTGCATGCAACGTTTCACGCAGATCGGTGCATTTTTAGGTAAAACATGTGAAAAGCTGCCTCATGGTGGCGCTATAACAGGCCGTTCTGGAAAATGTGGGGCAGAGGTTCATCGTTGGCATCCAGGGAGTGTGTGTGCAAAGTTTGGCATCGACTGGGTTAACGGTGCCGGAGATTAGCTGGTAACGGACGGACGGACGGAAGGAAGGAAGGACGGACGGACGGACACACACACACACACACACACACACGGACGGAGTGCAAAACATACTCTCTCCCCATGCCTTCGGCCTGGTGGAGACAATTACAAGATTCTGTGAACGGCTTAGTGAGGTCATTAGTTCTTGGCTAGGACAAAAGAGAGTCAACACACAGCCCGTCCCATATACATTGTTATGACATCTCCATATGGCCTATATAGTCTATACTCTGGTTGCACCATAATGGTGTAATGAGCACACCATCCCTCGGCTGGCCAATAGGATTAGGCCAGCTCTGGATCGGCCATCGCTACATCCGGATCATCTGTCATCATCACGGGACATGAACTCTATTCTCAACCAATCACAACAATACAACAACTGTGACATCTTAAAATGCTATATAGAGACATTATTCAGACAATGGGATTTTGTAACGATGGATTATGGCTATATGTATGACGCTGAATCTTTACAACATGATTTTACTGAGAATCACTCAAATGATCTTTCCTTCATGTGTTGGTGTCGTGTATATTCATTTCAGAGTCCTCTGAATTACTATTTGGGTCTATTGAGGTCTATTTACATTGTTTGCTTTTTCAAATGGTCTTAAAGTGACAGTACTATTTTTGTTAACTACTAAGATTTCACTTAGAAAGGTAACAGAGGGGGGAGGGAGGAGACTGTTTTCCATTTGAAGGCATTTGTTTTGGATGTTTCTCTTTTCCTTTCCTTCATTAATTCTTTATAATTTTAATTTGAAAATAATTACATTCAAATCACTACCCAGAGAGAGAGAGAGAGAGAGAGAGACAGAGAGAGAGAGAGAGAGAGAGAGAGAGAGAGAGAGAGAGAGAGAGAGAGAGAGAGAGAGAGAGACACAGAGAGAGACAGAGAGAGAGAGACAGAGAGACAGAGAGAGAGAGAGAGAGAGAGAGAGAGAGAGAGAGAGAGAGAGAGAGACAGAGAGAGAGAGAGAGAGAGAGAGAGAGAGAGAGAGAGAGAGAGAGTCTAGCTGTAGAACAGTGTTAAATACAGTGAGTGTAACAGTACATGGATCCTGTCTATCAGTACAGCAGCACGGTGGTGGAGCTGACATCTATTCGAGAGGGAACTGTGATATTCTATCATCTATCTATGCACTGAATGAATAATATGAATGTATTATTATGGATTCATACAGTATTCATACAGTATGGAGCCACAGCGTGTGTGCGCACGCACGCACGCACGCACAGAGTTATAAAACACAGAAGATTTGTTTCGCTATTTTTGAAAAACATATTTGAATAGTTAAAATAGCCAATCTACAAGCTCACAATGTGTTGTCAATAACAACTATTAACTAGAAAACACTGTTCCTGCAGTGTGGCAATGTGAGCAATCTACTCTTGCTTGGCCTTCCTGCTATTGCAGTTATTGAAGTGCATCAAATTAATGCACAGCTCTCTCTCTCTCTCTCTCTCTCTCTCTCTCTCTCTCTCTCTCTCTCTCTGCATGTCCGCAGCAACAAACAAAAAAAACTATTGGTGAAAATGTCCACCACAACATTGTGATGATCAGGGGTCATCAACCTGTCCGTACATGGACAAGCGTGTCAATCTATGACATATGGTTTAAACACAGCTGTGCCAAGATGAGAAGGCTCGTCTTTTGTTGATTTCTATGAATCCATCATTTATACTATTACATTTACCGTATTTTAGCTTCCCGTCGCTACGGCAACACTTTGCTTCCACGTTGTGACTTTATCGATATCCAAAAAAATCGTAGTGGCATGTTAAGATTATAAATAAATAATCCTGGCATGTCCTTCATCAATCACTCTTCATGTAGGCCTACCTATCTGTTTTGTCTCTCAAGTTTCCTTGTTCCAGACAGTGTTCTATTGGCAATTTATCCTTGACGTTCCTGTGAGAAGTATTTGACATGCAATTATTACGTCTAATACATCAAATCTAGTTTAGCTTGTAGGGTGTGTGTTGTTGTTTTTTTCAATTTGCATGCCGTGGACTTTCTCATCAACAGAGGAAACCACAACCATTTAAGCTACCTTGCCAAACCAGTTAGCTGGTAGAACTTGATCTGATAAACATCCATCACGAGGTGCCATGGTGATGCTGTCAAGCTGTCATAATATGCATGCAGCACATCTTTATGGCTGAGGAATGAGGAAAGTGCATCGTTTGGTCATTGTCACCGTAGGAGCAATTTTTTTCTCTTCCTTCTCCCGTGACCGATACTATGACAGAGAGCGTGCGAGAGAGAGAGAGAGAGAGAGAGAGACAGAGACAGAGACAGAGACAGAGACAGAGACAGAGAGAGACTCACCTCTAACATTTATAGAATATAGGCTACTCCATAGTATATTATTAGGTTGGGTGGCATAGACCTACTTGTTGTTACACTACACTTCAGGGTCTGCGAATAAACAGCTAAACCTTTGGTGATGCCTCGAGCGTCTATTCATTGGAAAAATCGACCAGAGGAGAAAGGGGGGGAAATAACTGTGTATAAGGCAGCGGCAAACAGAAAGGTGTTTTAAAAGGAGATCTAAAAGAATCAGGAATCTGGAGGCCCGAATTCAGGAATCTGAATCTGGAGGCCCGTTTCAAGACCAAATATGAGGCCCCCATATGTATACCTATGACATAATTATTCTGTTGATGCATTGACACATTGATATCAATAGTTTTGACTGGTCAATATCACGCACAGCCACTACTCGCGACAATAACGCAGCAACAACACCTCTCCTCATCCTGTCGTCCCTTCACAATATAGTGTCTCCCCTTTACCCAATGCTGCACATTTTAACCAGGTTATTAACCGGAAATAGGTGTAATTTAACAACGTGGGAGAGAGCAAGGCAGCGAGAGAGAGAGAGAGAGAGAGAGAGAGAGAGAGGGCCAAGGGTGGCGGGGGGTTGACTGACACCTGCAGGTCAGTCGGCGCTTGGAGGCCCCCTTGAGGGTGGAGGCCCCCCCCTGAGGGTGGAGGCCCATTTCAATTGAAACTGCAGGTGAAACATAGGAAGGCCTCCTATGAAAAGAACTAAGAGCGGAAGCCGGCCTGCAGTTTATTTAATATAACATTTGATAAATGTATAAATGTGTTTGGATTCCAGGCCTCTGACTATAGGTTGAGGGGGCATTTGAGAGCATGCCTGCCCTCGATGCAAGTAGGGCAGGCCCCGAGTAGCAAGGTATGTCAATTATGAAGAAGTGAGAGGAGAAAATGAGCACGTGGAATGTGGCGTGCAAAGATGGTAGTACTTGGCAGCCCTGTTGCAATGGTTATTATATTTAATTAACTTCCTTACTGGAAACTAGCTTCTCTCTTTGGAATGTGAACACAGAGAGCCTGAATTCCTGTAACACTGACAGAGCAGGATTGACAGCTCATCGTGTTGCATTGTGATTCATTGTGAGTTTGTACAGGTAGATCATCTATGTTCACAATGTGGTCAGAATGTACAGAGAGGTCATTTAGCCCTTTGAGATGCAGCTTCTCATTTTAGAGGGGGTCCATCACACACACACACACACACACACACACACACACACACACACACACACACACACACACACACACACACACACACACACACACACACACACACACACACACACACACACACACACACACACACACACACACACACACACACACAGGCTTTAGAGACGTACAAATATACACTTCTAGCTATATACTTCTATATATTATAGTTCTCATACTTGCATAGCCTACTTGCGTATGAGAACTCAATACATCATAAATTAATCAATCGAAAAAAGTACACACTCTCTCTCTCTCTCACACACACAGGCTTGTAAACACATACACCTGTCACGGCCTGCATGTTCCTCAGCCCTTGCAGGAGGGGCTGAGGACATAGATCTGCTATTTTCAAAATATTGAAAATAGCAGACACACACACACACGCTTTAGAGACGTACAAATATACACTTCTAGCTATATACTTCTATATACTATAGTTCTCATACTTGCATAGCCTACTTGCGTATGAGAACTCAATAAATCTTAAATTAATCAATCGAAAAAAGTACACACACACACACACACACACACACACACACACACACACACACACACACACACACACACACACACACACACACACACACACACACACACACACACACACACACACACACAATTCAAAACAACTTGTGTGGCACAAGGTGCGGCCAGATTTTAGTGATGAGAGAGCCCGCCTTGGAACCCAGTTAAATTGAATTGTAATTAAATGTCATATAACAACAAGTCGTCTCAAGACACTTCTACACGCAGAACCCAGAGGTCTCAGGTTCAATTCCAGGCTTCTATTCAGCAATGTCTCTCAATGTCAATATCTTCCTGGGGTCAACACGCACGCACACATGAGGAACAACTGCAATTAGAGAGAAAAAGCAACTGCAGAGGGTCAGCTAAGGGCCGATTCATACTCCTATTTTAGGGGGGGGGGGGGGGGGGGGGTCATAGTATCGGTCACGGGAGAAGGAAGAGAAAAAAATTGCTCCTACGGTGACAATGACATGGCTACTCAATGGCTACTGAAAGTTTCTGACGAGCCGAAATAATTTCGGCACTACATCGGTAAAATAGGAGTATGAATCGGCCCTTACATAGTGACTGGGGTAGTTCCATCAGCGACCTGGCTGTCGATAACCAGGGGAACACAGACAGGGGGAGTGGCAAAAGGAAGTGAACGTGCCCAGTTATTTCTGGAGCGCTTACTGTTGTGACGGTAACAATGCTGGCCGTGTTTCTGGAGCCTATCTGTCAAAGCATGAGAACGTAGCACTAAAAGCACCTGATTTTATGGAGAAGATGAAAGTGTGTGAATTGGAGGGCAGGCTTTACAGTGAGTACCATACCATAATAACTAGAATTACAAGATTCTGTGAACGGCTTAGTGAGGTCATTAGTTCTTGGCTAGGACAAAAGAGAGTCAACACACAGCCCGTCCCATATACATTGTTATGACATCTCCATATGGCCTATATAGTCTATACTCTGGTTGCACCATAATGGTGTAATGAGCACACCATCCCTCGGCTGGCCAATAGGATTAGGCCAGCTCTGGATCGGCCATCGCTACATCCGGATCATCTGTCATCATCACGGGACATGAACTCTATTCTCAACCAATCACAACAATACAACAACTGTGACATCTTAAAATGCTATATAGAGACATTATTCAGACAATGGGATTTTGTAACGATGGATTATGGCTATATGTATGACGCTGAATCTTTACAACATGATTTTACTGAGAATCACTCAAATGATCTTTCCTTCATGTGTTGGTGTCGTGTATATTCATTTCAGAGTCCTCTGAATTACTATTTGGGTCTATTGAGGTCTATTTACATTGTTTGCTTTTTCAAATGGTCTTAAAGTGACAGTACTATTTTTGTTAACTACTAAGATTTCACTTAGAAAGGTAACAAGGATAATTCCTTTGGGTGAATGAGAACGGTTCTGCCCTCGCTCTGCGTACCAAAAAGGACCAGGAGGGAGGAGACTGTTTTCCATTTGAAGGCATTTGTTTTGGATGTTTCTCTTTTCCTTTCCTTCATTTAATCTTTATAATTTTAATTTGAAAATAATTACATTCAAATCACTACCCAGAGAGAGAGAGAGAGAGAGAGAGAGAGAGA